>NC_137115.1:41080254-41172754 GCF_949357685.1 Gobio gobio | reverse complement strand
TTACTTCCTTGCTACAACCTATTACAGGAAAACACATCGATGAAAAATAAATCAGACTTACAGGTTGTGGCCCGTAAACAGCTTCTGTTTGTAAATCCAGCTTTCAGGACAAGCCGTTGTGCATATCCTGTACTGAACTCGCGAAGTTTGTGGAAGATTGTGTTGTCCTCCGTGAAATGTGCAGCGCGCGCGTCGTGCATCCACGCACCGGCAGTGTTTTTTTCACGCAGCTGACGTTGTGCAAATCTGGTATTGAAATCGCGAAGATGGTGGATGCAGGGAGCCCTGCGCGCGCCTGATTCCCCGCTGACTCAAACACACGTGCATATAACATGCTGTATGTTAAACGCTCTGCAACGCACCCCCGTCCCTATGAAGGCTGAACAGAGCAAATACCCCAGACCTGCAATCCGGATGAATATAACAGCGTTTCCTCGGCATCGCGGCAACAACACTCCAGCCTACTAACGCTTCCCCGCGGCGATACAAAATTGCCTCGCCCCCCTTATTTCATATTCCCCGGAGGAGGGGTTTATGTAAATATTGGGCCTGGTGATGTCAGCAAAACCTGGGTGAATGTGTAGTAGTCCCTAGCGGCCGTTTGCTGTAGTCCTTAGAAACTGATTTCTTTAAAAGCAAATATCTCCCTTTGCTTTAAACTTTGAACGTTGTAACTTTGCAGATGTTGTTTATGCTCAAGCAGCAACATTACACGTTAGCTAAAGTTAGAATAGTGAAATCGTGGTTTACCACCCCTTTAATACCTGAATTTACTCCTTCACTACCATCCCCATCACCCTGCCCAAACTGATCCCAAATGAGTTTGGTACAACAACAAAAAAATCTAAACAATCCAACGAATAGTTATGACTAGAGTGTGTTCTAATTCCTCAGCCTCCTTCAGACTGTATAGTCTCTCTTGTAGCGTTCAAGGCGACCGAGCCTGAGGGTGAAGTGGGGAGACTTTGTTTTGACACTGTGGGAAAGCAAGCTTTGTTCTTCCTTATCTTATTCCTCAGAGTTCCACTGTGCTCTCTCTCACCACCCTGAGCGCAAAGCTGCAGACATGCACTCAGAAGTGGAAGCTTTCATGTGGCTGAATCGGCACACATGCACAGACCCCCCATATCCAGCGAAGACTTGTACCAATGGAGGCTTTTTCAAAATAGTGTCTGGCTTTTGTTTTAGCATAAGTTAGGAAAGTGTTGGATAACGGGTCTTTTCATGTGGCATATGTTAGACTGACCCACATACTATATGGCATAAAAATACCTGCGAGAATGTTTAATGATAAACTCCAAGAAGAATATAGAACCCTTTTCATTCTAAAGCAAAAACAGTGTTTTTTGTTTTTTTTTCATGAGGACACTGAGGCTATAGTTGCACACGATGTTTCTCAGACTTGGTTTATTAATGTTTTTAGGCTACTGGCAAAAAAAATAATTAAACAAATGTACCTTTTTGTGCTATTTCGAGGAATGTTGTCACAAACCTGACAACAAAACAGGCTTTTCATAATTTGAAATTAAAATTGAATAAATTTAAATTTAATTTTAGCTGAAAAGACCGTACATTTTTCATTGTAAAACAATTATATATTTATATATAACAATTATATATCAAACTGTTGTTTTGACCAAGATATATTGTAATTGATCAATTCTATAAATATGTCATTTAAATTTTGCGTGCTATTATTAAAGTGTCCCTATTATGTTTTTTTTTTTAATATTCCCTTTCATGCAGTGTGTAATAGCTGTTTGTGAATGTAAACATTCAAAAGGGCACAATAAAAAAAGTTATTGTCTCCCAATAGAAAAAATCGTATGCGCTGTTATTGAAACAGTACAGTTCCCGAATGTACATCACAATAAATTAGAAATATACACACACATTGGTTTGTTGATGGACGTAATCTTGTTAATGCTGATGGTGAGGAATTACAGTTGCAACATCTCATAATGTACCTCAAACTGTGAAGCTTATCGCTCATGTTCGAGGTGAATAACTAGTTCTTCCAATGTTTCATCATCGGACTCGGGCTCGGATTGATATGGTAAAATCGATGTCATCATTACTGTCTTTACAGTGTGTACAAACGCTGAGCTTTAGGAACCCTCTGGAGAGGGAGCTGAAGAACAGATATGGTAATGGGCGTTAGCTTCCGACACGCTGTACGCAGCAGACCAATCACAACAGACTGGGCCATCTGGCCAATCAGAGAAGAGTATAGCAGAAAGGATGGATTTAGAAAAACTGATTCATCCATTGAGTCGTTTGAGAATCATTGAAAACTGAAAAATTGACCTTTGATGCATGTAAACCTGGACACCTCCAAAACAAAATTAGGAGCCTTTAAAACAGCAAATAGGGGCACTAGTATAGTATTGTTAACATTTTGATGTAAGATAAAATAAATCAGTTTTTAGTAATTCCTTCAATGTTGTTATTCCATGCATTTTTCCATTTGCATAGACACACATTGTGCTCTGTCCTGAGGCAAAATATACAGCGTCACATAGCAGGAGAGTAATGACTCCATAGCGAACGTTGTGACAGGTAACCCAGACCGGTTTTCATCTAATCCTATCAGATTTCTGAGAGAGGTGTGAAACACGAAGGGAGGGTAAAAAGAGGCCAGTAAAAGCGCAAGGCTATACAGAGAATGGGTTAAAAACGGCCGGTCAAACCTCTTGGATTTGGTACATAAATGAACAACCCTATTAATTTTTTCCTCTCCACCCTATAACATCAGTAATAAATGGCCCAAACACACCCACAAGCTTTCACTGACATGGATGTTTTTCATATATTGAGCATCACACGATCATATTTTTCCTGAACATTTACAATGTGCACCAATTTCTTCACATTAAAAAGGAAGGTGTGCCACGACTTCCCTTGGGGTGCATTTCCTAATTACCTTGGCTCCCCAAGATCATTTGTTAACAAATATAACATGCCCGACTGTAAAGTGCACAAACCTGATACGAAATTGTGTTTAAATGGTTGACTGGAGTGCTGAAATGGTTCCAGGGGCTTATTACTTACACCTTATTAGGAAAAAAAGCATTGAAGTTTTCAATGGGTAAAGTGATCTTGAGCGGAAAGATCAAGCTGGCTGAATTACAAGCAGCCAACAAAATGTTTTCTCTGTCTTTATAAAATTTTTAAAAAAATCATACATGACGATGTTCTTAAGCTACATATTTCATCCACCCAAAAAGAGATTAAGGATCCTTTGATGGATTACACAAACAGAAAGGTTATGAGAAATATAAGTCTGTCTTTATTTTTGTGATGAATCATAACATATGACTATGAGCAATTGTTGAATATTAGGCATGTGCTTGCTTTACAATCCTTTGTATAGACTTTTGTATAACCTTTGTTCATTGATTTTTTTCTTCTTTTTTTTTGTTGGGAAAATGCATGCATCCACTTCTGTTATGACCTAAATGCTTGAGATGTTGGTTGAAAGCGTCACTGTGTCTGTCTGATTTCAGAGGACAGACATTGTACTAATGTGTGCAGGTTCCCGGTTGTCCTTGAGACGGCATTTCAGGAACACATTATTCTAAAACCTCAGTGATGATTAAATGATAGCTACAACTTATGTAAAATGCAGCATTTTTGCACATTTTACATTCTTACAAAAATAATCCATCGACATCTTAACCATCTTTATCAGATATTGTACTGCATGTGTATAATATATATTGCAAATATATTTACTCATGCAGTATAAACACACACATATATATAGAAATATATAATGTAATACATTATAAATATTTCATATTTTCAAGCTAGTTAACAAAAGCACAAGCACGCCTGCATTTAGCTAAGAGACTATCACTGTGCTAAAGAGAGCACAGTCGTTCCTTTTTAAATGTATAGTAATTATAGTCTATAAAATAAAATAATGGTCTTCGGCCAATCGTCAGCCTAACCACAGGCTCAACTCTTCAGCACAATGGTAACCCCAAAAACTCAGACATACCAGAAACCTTTTTTAAATTCCAAAATAATAGAACATTAAACACTAACAGAGCTCCCCCTATATTAAAGGGTTAGATCACCCAAAAATGAGTCATCCTAGGCGTATATGACATTCTTATTTCAGACGAATAAAATCGGAGTTATATTAAAAATGTCCTGGCTCTTCCAGGCTTTATAATGGCAGTGACTGTTGGGTCATTTTTTACGTCCATAAAAGTGCATCTATCTATCATATAACAGCTCCACACGGCTCCAGGGGGTTAATAAAGGCCCTCTGAAGCGAAGTCGTGCGTTTGTGTATGAAAAATATCCATATTTAAAACTGTATAGCTTTATATTTAAAAATATCTAGCTTCCGGCAGTCAGCGGTATGCAAGTCGACTTTAAGGCGAAAGAGTAACCCTGACACAATGTAATAGAAGCATCGCTAGCTTTGACGCCTCTTGTGAATAGGGCTAGGCAACAAACTCAAACTCCTTCTTCTCTTATATCGAAATCCTTGACCGGTGTTTTGTTTTGCTCTATCCTCTGCGCTTCAGCGTTCATCAATACGCATGCATCAAGGGTCAAGGGTTACTCTTTCACCGTATCTTTTTACTCTTTCACTTGCGTACCGCTGACCGCCGGAAGCTAGCTATTTTAGTCTATAAAGTTTTAAATATGGATATTTTTCTTACACAAACGTGCCACTGGATCCGTGTGGAGCAGTTATATGATGGATAGATGCACTTTTATGGACAAAAATGACCCAACAGTCACTGCCATTAAAAAGCTTGGAAGAGCCAGAACATTTTTAATATAACTCTGATTGTATTCATCTGAAAGAAGAATGTCATATACATGACTTGAGGGTGAGTAAATCATGGGCTAATTTTCATGTGAAATAACACTTAATTTTAACATACTCTCCTTTAACAGTCAGAAACAAAGCATGCCGGGAACTAGAAATCTGCTGTAACTCATTCCGTGAATGTGTATATGTGTGTACAATACATTCACATTTATATGTTTGTGCAATAAATGTACACAAAAAAGGATAAAACTTTACGTTGGCTGGTAAAGTGGATAAAACTTTAAGAATATTATACTATTTTGTCTTCATTTAAAAATATATATATATTTTATATGTATCAATATATAGCCATAATGCATATATACAAAGCACTAGTTCCCATAAGGAAATGTAATATGTAATATATCGGATTATATTTTGCAGTATATTTCCATATATTTTTGTTTCCGTAAGGGATATTTTGTTTCAGTCTTTGTGCTATATATTATATACAGTATATATACAGTAGCAATGGTGGGGTTTTTTTCTGCTGGTTCCAATAATGAGCAATATGGAAAGACTTACCAGTCATATTTGAAGACACGCCTGTGTTTTTGTGCCCCAGACATACTAATGGTCCAGACAAGAAGATGTGACATTAGAGAATATTTCCATTAATTATTGTAATGTTGCTCTGTTATTTACAGAGGTCGATGAGCTAAACCAAATGCCTGTTTCTTTGATATAATATAGGCTAACTGTTGAGTATGTTTTAGATTCCTTAAAGGGCACAGACAGTTCAGAAGCATTTCTTATTAGCAAACTGCCAAACATTAATCAAATATAAAACCTAAAGGACATCATGTGATTTCTAATCAGCATTTAGTCTGAGGGCTCCCTGCGGCAAAGATGGCGGACGTTTTTTCTTAGTTTCCTACCAACGAGTAGGAGTTATCCTTTATGAAATTGTGGACATCTCTGGACAAGTACAGTATTCATACTATAGTTCGCCATGAGGTTCTGGCATATACGCCAAAGCTAAAAAGATTTCAACACCTGTTTGTTTCTTTTTTCAGATCCTCCTGTAAGTATTTCCAGCCTGAAACCTGGCAATAAAAACGTTTACTTGCAAGACATTGTCCATTTTAAGCAGAGCGCGGTGTTAGGATTTTAATAGCAATTAGTGAGTGTGTGGCTGAGGAAATTATGTTAATTAAACAGCACAGCTGTGCACTACGAGGGACATTTTAACTAACTAACGCTAATATTGTCAGCATACAAAAGCGCGCGGAGTGAAGCACACAGCATGTTCACTGTAATATTCTGTTATAGTGAAGAAGAAAATGGTTTTGAATAGAAATTCTACAAATGCACAAAAGAGTATTTTTATTGCTAGAGTAAACTAAAGAAAGTGACCACTTATTATTGACATCTGTTGAATTTCCTTTCCAGTATGGAGTCAGGGAAATCAGTGTATATCTGATGGGAAGAATTGTGTACTGTATTTTACTAGAAGCAACAATAGTCCCATCAATTGTTCAGCATGTAAACATATGTATTTGTGGACTATTTGTGCGGTTGGTTTACATATGTTTATTCTAGTTTTTGGATCTTAATGCCTTTAATTCTGCAGGTTTTGGAAGGAAACATCAGTGTATGAAAGTGTTTGTGAGATTTCAAAATGCCATCACAACGCCTCAGTAATGAGGAAGGCTAGGAGCGGTGCCAACAAAAAGTGCCGGCCTGTTTTATATTTCCCTTCATTATCAGCCTCAATAAGACCTGAGTGATTTCTAACAGGCCAATAAAAACACTCTATAAATCTGTCCAACTTTACCTTCAGCCATTTTCCTCTGTCATTCCAGGGAGAGCATAAGCAATGCATTTCTCTTTGATGTGCCGATTCAGATCACTCGCATCGGCCTCTGTTTATTGCTTGGCATTAAAGCTGTCGCAGGCAGATACATTCTGTATGAATGAATAAAGCATTGGTTAGAAAAAAGGTCATAAAAATGTGTCAAAATAAATATCTTTGGTCTCCCAGTTTCAAGTTTTTAGGTATGGTTATGATGATATTGTGTTACAGTTACTTTCACCATGGCAAAAGTATAGGGTCCAAAAGTCATAGACCAGCAGTGAAATTCCATTACAAATTATGTCAGCATAATTCAAGTGAAAACTATAAGAATTTCATAATATCTTATTTTATGGTACACTGAATGTTCCAAAGAGCATTCCAAAACAACAAGATTATCTGAACTTTTACATGATCAATGTGACAAATTTACTTACGTGATGAGCAACCTAGACATATATTTCAGATTCTGCACTTTCTTCGTTACACATCATAATGTCTCTTTATTTTTTATTTAATTTTAATTATGTAGCCTAACCTAATTTCCAGGTTTAAATAGTTTTTGTCTTGTTTTTTTTTTTTTTTTTTACTGTGGTCTCAGATTTTATTAAAAAATATATATATAATTATTAGAGTTGCAACAGCTAAAAATTGATTCATGTCAATAATGAAAATAATCGAAAACGATTTTAATTATCGATTAGTCGCGCCTGCGTGCTGTTCTCGGAAACTAGCCAGTTATGGTAACATTACTGAATAACCCATTTCTGTGGACAAAACGTATGGAAAATATCGGAGGACACCGAGTGAGTTGCTCCGGTAAAGGTACATTATCCAGTTGTCCCGAAACACCAGAATGCTTTATATTTATAAATTATAATAAGCGCTTCAATCAAAAGAGTTTACCGCGTCTTTCCCTGTTGTTATTTGACAGATGGTGTGCTGTTTTGCCTCGGACACGTTTTCCTCAGCGCATAGCTTGCACTTTATGGTTATATCCTTATCTGTAAATGTTAGTAAGTCCCGTGAGAATTTTTATTTCGCATATTCTGACAACAAGAGAGTCTTGTTTAACTTCACTGACTTCGATGAACGAGCGCCGTTACGCGCATGCGCGTCAAACATAAGACATAATGACATTTGCTCAAATATTTTTTGTGAGAAATTAAGTGTAGGTTTAAAATACTACATGTAACACAATTAATCATATTTATGAGAACAGTAACAGTGAAGTCCCAATATATAAAATAGCCCATACGTAATATAGGCTGATTATGTTCAGACCATAGACTAGGGCAGTGGTTCTCAACCTTTTTTCAGTGATGTACCCCTTGTGACATATTTTTTCAGCCAAGTACCCCCTAACCAGCGCAAATTAAAAAAAAGACTTAAAACAGAGCACTGTGCCATCGGTGTCTGATTTATTCAACTTTGGAACAGATAAACACATACAAAATTCAAACATTTAAAAAAAAAAAAAACTATTTTGAACATTTTAAATGATAATAATCCATGACTAAATTTATTGCAAAAATGTATCATCACTAAAATGTAGTGATTCAAACTAATGTAGTGAAAACAGTGACCATATAACCATTTAAAACTCCATAAATGTGCAAAACACTTCTCATTTGTAGTGGTCTCAATTGAACTATTTGAAAATAAAAAGATATAACTAAAAAAAGAAAGAAATAATTAACTTAATTAAAATAAATAAAGATTTGTGCACCTAAAAATAATTATCAACATAAAGTGTCCTCTTTTGGTATCATAGTAAAGATCTGTTCTCAAAAATAAATTATTAACTTAAATAAAAATTTTAATTAATTAATTAACATTAATTTTAAATAAAAGCAGAAATTGCTAAAAATAAATAAAATATCCATCTTAAAATATCTTTTTAAGAATCAAAAAGAAGACTGACATCTTAACTGAGTGTTTTTGCACTTTTAGTGAGACACTTGGGCTTGTGCTTCACTGAGGATCTTTTTCATTCTTGGTGGCAGGGAGGCAATTGCTGTGATCAAGCTCTTCTCCAGGCACAGTCTGTTTCTCTGCTTTGTTTTGATCACAGTCATTGCAGAGAAGGAGGCCTCACATAAATATGTGGAGGCAAAGGGTAGTAGCTGCTCCAAAGCTTTCTGTCCCAGGTCAGGGTGCTCCTGCTTCACACACACCCAAAACTGTGAAAGTGTGGACATGGCAAACTTCATCTGGAGGCCACGATCAGATGACACTTCCAAGAGTTTTTCCTGATAGGTGACCGGGAGCTTGCTTCGGTTTGCTTCGGACAAGAGAAATGGGTTTCTCACCCAATCCAGCTGTGCAGATTTCTCCTCCATGTCAGGAAAGTAGGAATGAAAATCCTGAATCAACTTGGTCAAATGTCCCACTATGACCAACTTGACTGGAGCTCTGTCCACATCCTCACTAGAGAGAAAATCATCCAGCTGAGGAAAGCAGGTAAAATCCTCCTGTTCACAGGCCATTCTCCACAGCTCTGTTTTCTTCAGGAAACCACCCACCTTGTCATACAGGTTTAAAATGCTGGTGTCCTTGCCCTGCAGAGACATATTCAGTTCGTTCAGTTTGCTGAATATATCTGCCAGATAGCACAGCTTTGCAAGCCAGTCTGTGTCCTGGAACAAGGTGGCATGGGGAGATCTGTGCTCAATCAGAAAGGTGTGTACTTCGGATCTTAATTCCAACAGCCGGTTGAGTATTCTCCCTCGAGAGAGCCAGCGTACTTCTGTGTGCAGCAGCAGTTGTGTGTGTTCTGCTCCCATATTTTCACAGAGGCGGCGAAACAGGCGTGCATTAAGTGGCCTTGACTTAATGAAGTTGATCACTTTGATGCTGCTGTTCAATACGTCATGCAATACAGGGCTCATTTTCTTGGACGCCAATGCCTCTCTGTGTATGACACAGTGAGTCCACATCACGTCGGGGTTTTCTTTTTTAATGCGCGCTATTAGTCCTTTCGCGCTGCCTGTCATTGATGCTGCCGCGTCTGTACAGATGCTGCTGCAGGATTTCCAGCTCAAACCGCTTTCACAGAAAGCGGCATTGACAATATTAAATATATCCTCTCCTGTTGTTTTCCCCTCCAAACTTTTGCAGAATAGTATGTGCTCATAAATGTCGTCAGTATCAACATACCTCACAAAAGCAACAAGTTGTGCATTTCCGCTGACATCTGTGGATTCATCCAGCTGGAGTGAAAAGGAGTCGCTAAGTTTTCCCACAACTTGCTCGACAATGTCTGTTCCCATTTTATCTACTCTGCGGCAAATAGTGTCATTTGACAAAGGCACAGTCTTTAATTTCTCCGCTGCGTTTTTGTCCAGCATAGTCTCAGCCAGCACTACAGCCGCTGGAAGGAGCAGGTCTTCAGCGATAGTGAATGGCTTCTTGGCTTTAGCTACGAGCAAAGACACTGCATAAGAGGCCTCCAGGGCTTTGGCTGATGTTGTGGAGGCCTTCAGCATCGTGTCTTGAGATGATCTGAATTCAGACAGTTTCCTCTTAAAAAAGTCAGGTGGCTTACCAACGTGACATCCATGTTTTGTCTTAAGATGCCGCTGCAGATGTGCTGGCTTCATGCTACTGTTAGCTAATTTCTCCCCACAGAAAAAACACAGTGCCTTGGGTGGGATGCAACTTGTGGACGTAAATCCAATTAAAACATATTCTTCAAGATACAGCCGGAATTTTGACGGCTCTGGTTTGGCCTTCTTTGCCACTTGTCCCTCCGTGTTTTCAAAAGAATTGCTGCTACGCTTCAACCACGACTTCATGTTTGATCCAAGTGATTGACAGGTGATGCCAGGCGGCATTTGACAGGTTGGGTCAAACCATCCTGGTATGGGGGTGACTCATGGGTTTTTAGGATAATGAAATTGAATAGCCTACTGAATATAAAATTCATTTTATGAACTTATACTTATATTTTCCTGAAATATTTATAAAAAAATTATTTTAAAGGATTTTTGCATGCTACTTTTTAAATATATGAATATTTTAAAATCTCACGTACCCCCTGGAGTGCCTTCACGTACCCCCAGGGGTACGCGTACCCCCATTTGAGAACCACTGGACTAGGGTGACCACCCGTCCCTCCTTGCGTTGTACCGCACAGCATTTTCACCCCTTGTCCCGCACGCCGCATATTGAGAAAATGTCCCGCATTTTCATCAGTCTGTTGGTTTTTAATTTATTATCATATAACGCATGCGTTCTTTTGCCTTTTTAAGAAAGCGTTTCATTTATTATTTTTGCGGCATCGTTTTTCACCTAGACATATTTAACAGCGCTTCGTCAGACGTAACATCCCGCCTTTCACAAATACAACAACAGCCGTTTTTAAAATCCTATCCAATGGTTGAAAAGAAAGGAGTAAACACGGTCGCTATAGGTTGTGACGGCTGTCAATCAAAATGTGGAGCGGATTCGTTCCATGTACAAATGGATAATTCGGTAAATTGGTTATATTCTTAAAGGTCCCCTTCTTCGCGATTCCATTGTTCAAACTTTAGTTAGTGTGTAATGTTGCTGTTAGAGCATAAATAATACCTGTAAAATTATAAAGCTCAAAGTTCAATGCCAAGCGAGATATTTTATTTAACAGAAGTTCCCTTTCAAAGCCTACAGCGAACGGCTGGCTTGGACTACATCCTGGTACTTCCTTCTTTAATTACGTCAGTAGAGCAGTAGAACAGACTAACCTCCGCCCACAAGAGTACGCGAAAAAGGGGGCGCGGTCTTGTTGCTGTCCCACGTGGAGAAGCGGACGGTCGCGTGGAGAAAAGGAACTGTTGCGTTGAGTGTGTTTATCGCCATGTCATCGAGACGCTGTTATTTTCATCCAGGAGTCAAATCACCTTTGTTTGGCTTTCCCAGGGACGCTGTAGAGATTATTGAACTCATACATCTCCCCGTTAAGAGGCGTGACCTTTCCAAAGTGCGCTAAGCTGCTGTCAAATTACAACACAGGAACCGCTTTCACGTGCGCTAAGCTGTGGTCGAATCACAGCACAGGAACCGCTTGCACAATCAGAACTCGTTACGTATTTCTGAAGGAGGGACTTCATAGCACAAGGAAATCATCAGCCGTTTTTAGGACGGTGAGAACAGCGGTATACAGATAAGTAAATTGTGTGAAAAATACTGTTTTTTTACACGCGAAACATGAACACATTTTATATTGCACACTGTAAACACAATCAAAGCTTCAAAAAAACACGAAGAACGGGACCTTTAATATATAATATAATATATAAGACTGTCAATGAACTAATTTCATGTTGCTTTATAATTTATTTGTTCATTATTGGACTTGGTCAGATCTGCTGCCTGCTGCCTTTGGGCTCAGTGATGTTGAATTTAAATGACATGTACAATGTTACATTGTGATGTAATGGTGTTTTCTGGAAGGGACTAAAGAACAAAGTATTTTTATCATCTGAAAGGCAGAATACATATGTTTTTATTAAGTTAGATAGATATTGTGTAACAGTTTCAGGTTATGTTTTAGTGTCGGTAACATGTCCCACATTGTCCCACACAAACTTAGTAATTGTCCCACATTTGGTTTGTTTGATGGTGGTCACCCTACCATAGACTATAAAAAAAATATGGTTCAGACTAGCGAATGTGTTCACAATCACATGCCTCGTACAAGTTAACATTTTGTGCTTTTTTGTTTATTATAATTTGGTCGTTTAATTTATTTCTGCTTTTAAATAGTAAGCAACCAGTTGTTTTTGGGTTTATAATGTAATGTTTGTATTTTAGCACTATTTTGCTAATGTAGCCTACAGCATAGCCTAGATACATTCACTATTTGTTTTCATAGGCTTTATATTACACATTGTTTGGAGGACAGCATTGGGCAGAATGTGGAATAGCATTGTTTAAAATAATGGATAAAAAATAATTGAATGAATAATCAAATTTGATTGATGGAAAAAATTATCAACATATTAATCAATGATCAAAATAATCGTTTGTGCAGCCCTACTAATTATATATATTTGTGCGTGTGTGTCTCTGTGTGGAAAACAGCTTATAAATTATACTAAATTATGTTCTTTGAAAATGTACGAATGCATAATGTTTTCTGTGAGTGTTGTGTTTATGTGTCTGTGCGTGGTTAAAATAAACATATCATAAGCTACAGAGTTTGCAAAGTAGACAGAATGAAAAAAATAAGTATAACGCATGGGACATAATAAAAGAGCATGGAATTGCCCCAGCAACTCAATTCACCAGCCTTGATTCTGCATTCCCTCCCCTCACACCACAAGTTCAAGTGGCTTTTATAACCTTGTCTTCTTCTAATTCAGCTGCCAGTAATTGGTAGCAATAATTACATAGGCACTCTCATTGGCATATGAGGCAGGGTGTGCCCAGGGCAACAATGGGATGATCAGCTCCTTCATTACCCACGGGAAACACTTACAGCTCTCTCCAGCATAGGAAAGCATGAAAAAACAAAATAGCAGACATGTAACAGACCGCATATAGATGCTCCATTTAGGCTGCTCACTGCTTTTGGGAACCAATTCCTAATATTCTAAGAGCATTCTTTTTAGGTTTTCACTTTTCTCATTTTCACATTCTGTTTTGGGAACAAAAAAAAATGTTGGGTGCTCCTGCTTCCCTAAAGGTAAATATTTAAATGCAGAGAAAAAGAGAAAGCCCTGCTGAAGTACTTGAATCCTTACAGAATGAAAACGTTAGCTTGGCTTGCCGCCTTCTATGAGGCTGGTGAAGAAAAAAATGTATTGTATTGAGGCACAGATCTGGGGAAGGGTACAGAAAACTTTCTGCAGCATTAAAGGTCCCAATGAGCACAGTGGCCTCCATCATCCGTAAATGGAAGAAGTTTGGAACAACCCGGACTCTTTCTAGAGCTGTCCGCCCGGCCAAACTGAGCGATCGGGGGAGAAGGGCCTTAGTCAGAGAGGTGACCAAGAACCCGATGGTCACTCTGACAGAGCTCTAGCGTTTCTCTGTGGAGAGAGGAAACCCTTCCAGAAGAACATCCATCTCTGCAGCACTCCACCAATCAGGCCTGTATGGTAGAGTGGCCAGATGACACATGACAGCCCGCCTCGAGTTTGCCAAAAAGCACCTGAAGGACTCTCAGACCTCGCAGATCCTTTGTTGGGCCAGGCTCTTAGGAAACAGAAGAGTGACAGGGTTTCAATAGTGATGCATGGAATGAAGGGGGAATTCTGTAGTGAGAGGGATGTTGAAGTTGATACGTGACAGAGTCGATCTGTTTAGTGATGGTAAAGGGGCCAATACATCTGGGACTGAGCTTCTTGCAGGACAGGCGCATTCTGATGTCCCGTGTTGACAGCCAGACCTTCTGGCCTGGTTGGTAAGAGGGTGTTGCAGCTCTACGAAGGTCCGCTGTCAACTTACGTCTGCGCAACTGCCCTTTGAAGTTGATGGTGAGCTGCGTCCCAGACCCTCTCGCTCTCTCTGAACCAGTGATCGACAGGGGTTCAACTGTTGCAACTGTTGACAGGGGTTCAACTGTTGCAAAGCTGAATAAATAAGCTTTCCATTGGTGTATGGTCTGTTACGATAGGACATTATTTGGCCGAGATACAACTATTTGAAAATCTGGAATCTGAGTAGGGCTGTAGCGATACACTAATCTCACGATACGATACGATACACGATATTCAGCTCACGATACAATATATATCACGATATTCAGCCAACGATACGATTCGATATAATTCGATACACTTACATCATTTTCTGAAAGATTTAAAGGGGACAGAGTGATTTTAGTGACATCTTGTGAGTGTTTCATTTACTTGGATTGAATTAACTGAACTGAAAACTAAAATCATCAATTACACAATATATGTCTCTGACGGGACAGAGAGTCTACAGCTTGAAAATGCTGGACAAAATGAATCAAAGATGTGTTGAGAAAATTAGTTCCATTTATTGTGCAAACTGTAGCTTACAAGCCTTTGAAAAGTAAATAAAGTCCAGTATTGCAATTAACAATGGAGTTTTAAAAATTGCAGCAAGTGGCCTGTTCTGAACAGTTTCTTTGACAGCTTTTTTAGCTTGACACTGACATTTGGTAGTATTTCCAGAGTATTTCACGTTTGTGTCCCACAGCTTGCAAACCAACCGCGATGCTTTGTCTAAGTCAAGGGTCTCCAACCTTTTTTCATTTGAGAGCTACTTTTTAAAAAAGAAAGTCAAAGAGAGCTAATCATGTTATATAATACTTAAAACTCTTAAATAATGCATCATAATTCCCATATTAACAACTATCCAAACTGTTTTACACCTGAAAGAGTATAGTAGTAGTTCCAGTAGTCGGTACAATACCACTATTTTTTTTTTTAAATAAATGTTTTATTCTATATGATGATAATCATAAGTAAATAATACATAAACATGTAAAGGCTGTATGCTGTTTAAAAGTAAACATTGTTTATAAATGAAAGATCAAGTGAAAAATAAGCAACCATTAATAATTATATAATTAGTATTATTTATTTCATAATTATTATTATTAGTAGAGACGTATTATTATTACATAGAGACGTAGCTAAATTTACTGTAGGCTACAATCTGTAGTCAATCTCTTCACGTTAAACCGAACTTTTATTTTGACGGGTTGCCGTGATTACCAGTGTCTGTGTTCATGATGATATGACAGTGGGTGCGCGTCTCAGTCATTCAGCTCCCAAGTTCAGTCAGGGATCAGATCAGGGATCAGCCCATTGACTCATGTCCTGATCAGTGCCCTGACTACTGAACCAGGAGCAGAATGAGACGCAGCCAGTTTTCTCAAATGAAACGGTACAAGTCACGTCACAAGTGACGGTTTATGCGTTCGTGTCGGCAGAGACTACAAGAGCGAGTGTGCGCGCGACGCTCGTCATCCACACAGACGCAGAACATGCAGGAGTAATATTTAAATAGTATTTTGCATTTTATTATTTATAGACACTAGTATATATTCGGCTTCAGTCTGGAGCCCTGCGCTTAAATGAACACGGAAGCGACTGAACGCTGCTGCTATGGTGAGCTATTTTTAGAACAGACCCGCGGGCAACTCGTGTGGTCCTTGCGGGCGACTCATGTTGTTGACCCCTGAGTCTAAGTCGTCGCTTTCCTTCTTCTTTTTAAACCCAAAGTGCTCCCACACATCTGCTTTTAAGCATGAAGGCGCTGGATTTATATTCGCCGCCATTTTTTTTTATCTCCTCGCTCTGACTCCGTAAACAAGAAGAGATAGACGTCGGCGTCTGTGTAAAGTTAGTAGTACGGGTAATTTGCTCTACAGCGATACTAGCGGCTGGCTGACCAAATCGCTCTTCCTGCAACGCAAATGGGGGTAAACACAGGGATTTGAATGGGACTTATGTATCGATACTCGTGGCTTAAAAATCGATACTTTCTTGGGAGAAAAAATATCGATTTATATCGCAGAATCGATAAAATTGCCCAGCCCTAAATCTGAGGGTGCAAAAAAATCGAAATATTGAGAAAATCACCCTTTGAAGTTGTCCAATTGAAGTCCTTAGCAATACATATTAGAACTAATAATAAAAATAATTATATTCACGGTAGGAAATTTACAAAATATCTTCATGGAACATGATCTTTACTCAATATTACTACTATGTAGGGATGCCACAATTCTCAATATAATATTGAACCGTTCGGTACGGCATTCACGGTTCAATACGCGCTTGTGAATTGCGGTTTTTCGGTTTTGCATTGAATTAATTATTTTTCTGCAAATTCTACCATTTTCCTCCATTCCAATATTGAACAACGCAACATACATTCACATTAGAGCTGCAACTAACGATTATTTTTTCTGTCGACTAATCTAACGATTATTTTTTCGATTAGTCGACTAATCTAACGATTATTTTCCAGATTAATCTTATGATTCTTTTTTACTGATTATTGTATTTCAAAGAGGGTAGTGAATTTGTATATTATTTTAACATGAAATCAATGAATGATGACAATATTAATTGTATTTCAGGAAGGGTAGTGTACATAGTATGCCATTTTATAATGAAATATATGAACACAAGAAGCTTTTTAAACATAATATATAATGATACTATTCATCATAAAATGTATACAGAGTAGGCCTAATTAGGAAAAGTTGTTTACTATAGGCTAGTAGTTGAGTATGATTTACTTATTGATTTGTGTCAATAGTAAACGAAAATGCACTTGTATTTATCTGCAAAAGGTTCACATACAGGAGCTTTCAGCATAGTTTTAATATAGTATAACTAGTCGTCTATTTTGAAGATACATGTGCATAAACAACGACTAAAGCTGCCAGAAGTTTTTGCCCAAACTTCAAAGACACATTTAAATGATTAAAGCTAGAGGCATATCTTAACTTTAATGTTACTTTAATCATGTAAACTACCTATATACAGCATGTTTTATGCACATGTGTTTGGGACAGAGGGGAACCAGGTCGCATTAACAGGAGATATATGCAGCCCATAATAAATAAAAGCACGAGACGTACTGGGGTCGGAGAAGAACCCCGGAAAATGTGACCGTCTGTTGCAATACACGCGCCACGGTTCAGCTGCGCGAGAGAACACTGGAAGGGTTGCCAGGTTTACACAACAAAACCCACCCATTCGTTACTCAAAACAAGCCCAAAACAAGCCCAATCGCGTTTCGGGGAGGTTCTCTGGTAAACATCGCGTTCGGGGGGTTGAATATGTGTGTTTTTTTGCTTCAACCCGCGGACATGAGACACAGCCCGCGGCAACAGTGTAGAAGTAGCCCAATTCCGCGGAAAAAAGCGGACTTGGCAACACTGATTGGCAGTGTGAAAGCTCCCGCTCTCCACGCGCAACAAAGCGAACAGAGCGAACAAAGCACAGTTTTACTCGGCTTCTGTTTAAAGTACTCCCACACTTGAATGTCGCGATCTGGCTTTATATGATAAATGATAATTTTCACTATGCCCGGGAGCAGAAGCTGCCATTATTCTAGATCTTCTGTTCCATTCTAGAACGTAAATAATGTGCCGCCGACGCGTCGACGCATTTCACGCACGTCGACGTATTTTCGTAGTCGACGTCATCGACGACGTCGACGCGTCGTTGCAGCCCTAATTCACATCACACGTTAGTGGTAAAGTTATAGTCACGGAACACTATAGTTATTCACAATCACGAACGTTCATTATTTGCCTGCGTTTTAAAGCCTTGCCGGTTCATTCGCATGCGCGGTTTTAACATGCGCTTTTCCGAGCGCGTGCACTAAACGCCTGTCAAACATGTGATTACTGAACTAAGTCGTCGTCTAACTGCGCTAATACTGTCAAATACACACAAGGTTAACATAAACACAGTTGGATATGTCTAAAGTGAAAGTAAAACCGCGTGTGTCTATTAGATGCACGGAGGTCTTACATTGATAGCAGGCAGCCTAGTGAACATGCTGTCCTTAAAATGACAGTTCACCTCTAAAATTATGTCATTATTTACTCACTCTAATATTGTTCCAAACCTGTATTCATTTCTCGATGACAGAATTTTCATTTTTGAACGGACTATCCCTTTAATGTTAATACAACAACAAAAGACAAAGAGAAAATCACTCGCTGCTCTTGACTGAAAAACTAATACAGTAGCTTTAATAAGAATCAATGTATATTTTATAGTGAAGTCTATGTAGTGTATTATTTTTACATTTATTCATTCAATTTCATACTTAAATGCTGCTGTACAGCTCTGAGCTGCCAGTGTAAATCTTTATATATATTTATTTTTTATTATACAATACAATAGGAATGTGTACAATGTGTTACTTTTTTTTAAAAGTAAAGTTTAAAGTTTAAGTAAGGTTTTTCAATTATTTTAAGTAAAATAAAGAAAGAGTATTGCAATAAAAAATAGTATTTTTTCTCCTTAACCTCTTGCTGTTCCTGTTGCCTAAGAATAGAATAGCAAAAAAACGAACCGAACCGAAAACTGTGGTTAAAAACCGAGGTATGTATTGAACCGTGGACTAACTGTATTGTTGCATCCCTACTACTATGATATTTGGCATAAAAGAAAAATCGATAATTTTGACCCATACAGTCCATCCGTAAAGTATTCACAGGGCTTCACAGTGCCGGAATGCAGTATACAACAGAATGATAGAAAAGCATGCAGGGGTGACTGATGCAGTAGTCTGGAGTCAATTATCAGCATCGTGGATAAGGTTAATGTTGTGACAGTGAATAGGGGTAGACTGGAGTCATGAATCTTCTCAAAAGGTCAATCATATTCATACATTGCTTTTCATATTTTATTTATATATATTGCTCACAGTTTGATGGCTGGGTGGTTATGTGGCACTTACTAAATCTTTTTCCTTCCTTTGTAATGCTATATAAGCCTATGGGCCAAAGCTGTTAAACCCGATCCAAGGATCAGGAAGACAAAGCTTTAAAATACAGACGGCAGACAATTCAATGACTCAGTGTGCAATACCCATTAAATCAACCAAGCTCAACATATATATCTCTGCGGGGAGATTCATAAGCTATTTCGAGCAGGAGCAATTATGTGAATAGCGTGCACTCTGACTCCCCTGTCTCACTGTTCTTAAATTGATTTGGTTCGTTATGGAACCTACGTAAAACATCCAGGATATTTAGATGAAACAGCCTGCTGAGTGTTTAGTCACTCTTGGACTGGCCCATGTTAATTGGTTGTGGTCTGTGGGGGATTTTTTTGGAGGGGGGAATGCTGAGTCATCCACAGATAAATTGCAGAGGTATTGGTCAGTTCAGAGAGTAAAATAAGTCTGTTCTTGTGGATTAAACATGAACAAACATCAGGCAAAGATCACCTACAAGACGGCCTTAATGCTCCATTTCTCTTTAAAATGGCAAACACCTAGCACCAGTAAATGGTTAATCATTAGTAAAAAAGAACTATCATTTAGGAAGTTGAGTAAATACTATAGGCTTGAAAGGCTTCCTGGAACGTGTGGAATGTTCAAGTTCCTGTACACAAAGAATTAAAATGTTGGGCAGCTGGAATTACAGCCTCTGGAGTAGGCTATTATTGCATCAAGCATTTTACAAAAGTTAAATCCGAGCCTCGATTTTAAGGTGAGCGGCTTTCCAAACGCCTTTTTTTCTGTGTGTATCACTCGTGTCAGTCTGTGCATCAGAGGTGGGTATTTTCAAAAACTGTTTATGAAGGTTTCAACATTATGCCAGTAGGTGGCGACAAATGAATAACACAATCTGTATGAATGAGTCATTAAATAGATTCTTTCAAAAACTTTGACTCATTCAGGAATGAAGCTTTTTTGAATGAATCAAGATCCGCAATGGTGAAGTCAGGTTTGTTTGTTTGTTTGGGACTATTTTCTTTCATGGCAATGTAGCTTAACTATAATGTGCATAAATTATAAGTTAATTAACCTCTTGTTTATTAAACTGTTGTATAAAAGCAGTGCAGCTTATGTAGGGTTTATATTGTTGGATTGCATATTTTTTAGCACTGGAATGACCAATGAGTCAGAGCCCAGAACAGAAACAGTCTATTCATTTTTTTTATAGCTATATGGTGGGTTAAAGAACTACAGGTTGGGGGGTGCTAGCTGGGCTTACCTAAAGTTGCAGAACTTTGCACACTGGATGAGATGCTCCGTCTTTAAAATAAGAAAACATTTCCCAATCCTGCCTTATAATGCATTATAAATGTCTCAAATCGTTGTTAATTTATGATTATGGACATATATATTCCTGAACCTCAAACCATTCCTGAACCATTTTTGCTTTGTGGCAGGGTGCATTATCCTGCTGGAAGAGGCCACAGCCACCAGAGAATATGTACACCCGTTTCCATGAAAGGGCGTACATGGTCTGCAACAATGCTTAGGTAAGTGGTACGTGTCAAAGTAACATCCACATGGATGGCAGGACCCAAGGTTTCCCAGCAGAACAGTGCCCAAAGCATCACACTGCCTCCGTCGGCTTGTCTTTTTCCCATAGTGCATCCTGGTGCCATGTGTTCCCCAGGTAAGCGACACACACGCACCCAGCCATCCATGTGATGTAAAAGAAAATGGGATTCATCAGACCAGGCCACCTTCTTCCATTGCTCGGTGGTCCAGTTCTGATGCTCACATGCCCACTGTTGGCGCTTTCAGCGGCCAAAGTCTCTCAAATCCTTACGCTTGATCATTTTTCCTGCTTCTAACACATCAACTTTGAGGACATAGTGTTCACTTGCTGCCCAATATATCCCACCCACTAACAGGTGTCGTGATGAGGAGATAATCAGTGTTATTCACTTTACATTAAGCCTTGTTTCGTCCAGAGTTTTTGAACAAATCTCTTGAATGAATGATTGGATGATAAATTAAATAGACCTATGATCAAATAGTCCGCAACATCATCCAGACTATAGCCTAAACTTTTATCCCAATAATGTTTAGTTGAAAAAAACTGTTCATGGAGCTGTTTCAAGCTGGCTGGAGGGGGATACGCTTCCATGATTGCTCTCTGCTCTCTCTGTGTCAGCGGTGCAGCAGCACGAAAACAGGCTTAAATAATCCTGTTGATCGTAATTTCAAAGGTTTAAAGGCATAGTTCACCCAAAAATGAACATCATTTACTCACCCTCATGTCATTCCAAATCCGTAAGACTTTCATTCATCTTAATCGGAACAAAAATTAAGATATTTTTACTAAAATCTGAGCGATTTCTGTCCCTCCATTGACAGCTACGCACCTACCACTTTAATGCTACAAAAAGTTCATAAAGAGATTGTACAACCCCAAATCAGAAAAAGTTGGGACAGTATGGAAAACGCAAAAAAAAAAAAAAAGAAGTGATTTCTAAGTTTACTTTGACTTGTATTTCATTGCAGACAATATGAACACAACATATTTCATGTTTTGTCGGTCAACTTCATGTCATTTGTAAATATGCATCCTTTCCTGTCATTCAGACCTGCAACACATTTCAAAAAAAGTTGTGACAGAAGCAATTTAGGGCTAGTAATGAGGTAAAATGGTTAAATAATGATGTGATTTGAAACAGGTGATGTCAACAGGTGATTGTAATTATGATTTGGTACAAAAGCAGCATCCAAGAAAGGTCTAATCCTTTAGGAGCAAAGATGGGCCGAGGATCGCCAGTTTGCCAACAAATACGTGAGAAAATGATTGAAAAGTTTAAAAACAATGTTCCTCAAAGAAAGATAGGAAGAGATTTGGATATTTCACATTCAACAGTGCATAACATAATTAAAAGATTCAAGGAATCTGGAGGAATTTCAGTGCGTAAAGGACAAGGGCGCAAGCCTAAGCTGAACAACCGTGATCTCCGATCCCTCAGGCGGCACTGCATCAAGAATCGTCATTCATCTATAAGCGATATCACCACATGGGCTCAGGACTACTTTGGCAAACCTTTGTCAAGTACCACAATAAGTAGTTACATCCACAAATGCCAGTTAAAACTGTACTGTGCCAAAAGGAAGCCCTATGTTAACAGTGTCCAGAAGCGCCGTCGACTTCTCTGGGCTCGGAGGCATCTGGGATGGACCATCACACAGTGGAAACGTGTACTGTGGTCAGATGAATCAGTATTTTTTGGGAGGAATGGACGCCGTGTGCTCCGGACCAAAGAAGAAAAGGATCATCCAGACTGTTACCAGCAACAAGTCCAAAAGCCAGGGTCTGTCATGGTATGGGGTTGTGTCAGTGCCCTTGGCAAAGGTAACTTGCACTTCTGTGAAGGCACCATTAATGCTGAAAAGTACATAGAGATTTTGGAGCATAATATGCTGCCTTCAAGAAGACATCTTTTCCAGGGACGTCCATGCATATTTCATATTTCAGCAAAACCACATTCTGCGCACATTACAAAGTCCTGGCTGCGGAGGAAGAGGGTACGGGTACTTGACTGGCCTGCCTGCAGTCCCGACCTGTCTCCAATAGAGAATGTGTGACAACGAAGACCCTGTACTGTTGCCCACCTTAAGACTTGTTTGCAGGAAGAATGGGACAAAATTACACCTGAAACACTTCATCACTTGGTGTCTTCAGTCCCTAAACGTCTTTTAAAGGGGGGGTGAAATGCTGTTTCATGCATACTGATCTTTTTTCACTGTTAAAGACTTGGATTCCCATGCTAAACATGGACACAGTTTGATGGGAGTATTTCTTTGCCCAAATTAGTACTTCCTGTTAGTCATAAGTTTGGGAAAGTTTTTTTCGATCATGGGTCCGCTTGACGTCAACAGGGCGGAATTTCCTTGTATGGGCCGTACGGACAATTCTACACGAGAGAGAGAGAGAGAGAGAGAGAGAGAGAGAAGAGAGAGAGAGAGAAAGAGAGAGAGAGAGAGAGAGAGAGAGAGAGGAGAGAGAGAGAGAGAGAGAGGAGAGAGAGAGAGAGAGAGAGAGAGAGAGAGAGAGAGAGAGAGAGAGAGAGAGAGAGAGAGAGAGAGAGAGAGAGAGAGAGAGAGCAATAGGCTACGCCCATCAAAGCGCTGGCTCGTAGCCAAATAACCCCGCGTTAAGGCAAAAGTGGATGGAATTTGCTTTTCCGGATTTTCAAATCGCCTAATACTGAAGGATGGAGCGGTCCCAACGATAAAGGTCCCAACGTTGGAACCGCAGGCAGTGAGTAAGACTGCTTCAAATGTATGTTTTTGCCTATGCCCATCAAGTAGCCCAAACATGACCACGTATTGATCAATGGAGCATGCGATGTATAGTGTGTACATTTGTTTAGCTGGCCACTATATGTGTATGTTTGTGTATTGTAAAAGCACTCCAAACAACAATACACAAAGAATGGGGAAATATGTTGAACTAAATAAGCATGCTTCTTCATTCAAATGCGCTACTATTCCATGTCTTTCTATGTAAACACTAGCCTGACGCGCAAAACCAGTCCGCTTACTACAATTCATGTCTACACAAACCACGCGTAAACACACACACACACACACACACACACACACACACACACACACACACACACACACCACACACACACACACACACACGATATAATTAAAGTATAAATGTGTAAATAACACAAGCCGCTAAGCATATTATATAGTTAGTGTAACTTATACCACATAGAGATGTCCTGCTCTAGTCGTTTTTGCTGCTGCTCCTGTTCAACTTCAGCCTCTGGGTCTGATTCCGGATCATAGATGTATGGCTGTATCCGATTAAAAGCCATTTTTTATGTTGAATAAAGTTTTTTCCCGCTTTTAGTGATGACGCAGCTTTCAGACGCACTCAACACAGTAACAGCGGCGCGCGCTCGACATTCTTTAGCTCCGCCCACACGATACGCCCCCAGCCGCACGGCTTTTTTCGGAAAGACTCGGAACAGCGCATCTTCCTTTTATAATTATAATAAAAATAAAGACTTTTCGGAGATATGCAGGATGCAATGCTACTCTATAGGTACTCAAGATTGACATGAGACTGACTGAAACTGAGTGCCTCCCCCCCCCCCCCCTTTAAGTGTTGTGAAAAGGAATGGCAACATTACAAAGTGGTAAATGCTTTACTGTCCCAACTTTTTTAAAAATGTGTTGCAGGTCTGAATGACAGGAAAGGATGCATATTTACAAATGACATGAAGTTGACCAGACAAAACATGAAATATTTTTTTTCATATTGTCTGCAATGAAATACAAGTCAAAGTAAATTTAGAAGTCACTTCTTTTTTCTTTTTTTTTGCGTTTTCCATACTGTCCCAACTTTTTCTGATTTGGGGTTGTAAAATTAATCCATATTAATTGAGTGGTTTAGTCCAAATTTTCTGAAAAGACATGATCACATGAACAGATTTAATTTAGGCTTTAAGTCGCACACAGTTATGATAAACGGAAGCTGAAGCATATTTTCATAAGCATAAGGTTCACTCTTGTGTGTTACTTAGCACTTTTGAGCTTCCCACAAGAACCAATGAGGTTTGTTTATATATTTATATATTTCAAAATATTGTTCCCTATTGTTGGTTTGATTCCTTCTATTGTTGTATTTGTAAGTTGCTTTGGATAAAAGCGTCTGCTAAATTATTAAATGTAAATGTAATCCAGACATACTACATTCGCCATGTTGTTATTATCATGTGACCTACCAGCGTACATTGCGTTGCTTCACATGTCTCAAACAGCTCCCTAGTTCAGTAGTCAGGGCACTGATCAGGGAGTTGGCCATTTTGAGGGCTGTCTCAATCACAAAATCCTTCCTTCGCTCCCTAAAAACTAACACATATTCGGACTGCAGCTTTAATGGAAGTTCTAAAGCATGAAACATAAATCACGTGAGCCAACTCAATACACGATTCTCAAACTATATATACTATACATATCCTAGAAAGGTCTCGGCTGCCACGTCATCAAGCACCGCTAAAGGCTGTCTCAATTCCTTGAAGGATCCTTGAAAGGCTGCCTTCATTTTGCATCCTTCATTCAGCTCATTTTGAAGGATGCTTCAAGTGTATCCTTCTCACCTTTAAATCACCCACAGTCCTTTGCACACATTTCAATTCACCAAAAAAAGAACTGCAGGAAAATGTGTTGGCACCGAACTTGTCCGAGTTCATTATGAAATGAAAGACAAATTAACATTTTTGAAGATGAAGGCAAGGCATGCATGTTATCTTTTGTTTTTGTGTAAATTAAACATATAACTGCCAATAATGTAAGTCACAGGGAGACCACAGACGGTTGTATTCATTGAAAGCCAGTTAACATAAAGATTTTTACTAGACCGTCTCAATCTAGCATTTAATGCTGGAGGACAGTAGCCTAAAAGCCTTCGAAGGACTAAACTAAGGACACAGCCTCATAGGATGAGCCTTCTGTTCGAGAAGGACCCAATGACATGCGATAGATGTCAGCATAAACATAAATGGCTAGACATAATCTAAACATAATCTAGCTAACATTTATAATTTATTTATGGCTGAAATGTTGCACATGTAACAAGCAAAGTA
Source organism: Gobio gobio (assembly GCF_949357685.1). Classification (NCBI taxonomy): domain Eukaryota; kingdom Metazoa; phylum Chordata; class Actinopteri; order Cypriniformes; family Gobionidae; genus Gobio; species Gobio gobio. The sequence continues at coordinate 41,147,100 of NC_137115.1, read as the reverse complement.
TCACAATGTAGGCTATTACATAAAAAATAATATAAAGATATCAGTTCTGCTGTTGTTCATAGACATAGTTGTGATGTTGTACATAAAACATTCATCAACGCAAACATCAGTCGTGGTAGACGGAAGCTCAAGCATGTTCGCTTGACGTGCGAGAACCAATGAGGTTCATTCTTGTGTTACACAGCACGTTTGAGCTTCTTCAAGAACCAATGAGGTTTGTTCTCACGTGTCAAGCTGGTTCAGTTGAGTTTATGTTCCCTTATCAATGTTTATAGCCTATATAAAAGCCTAAATTAAGTGTGTTCATTATATAAAGTGATCGTGTCGCTTCAGAAAATTTCCATTCATATGAATTCGTTTTACGATCTCTTTATGAACTTTTTGAAGCATCAAAATGGTAGTTGCGTAGCTGTCAAAGGAGAGTACAGAAAGCTCTCAGATTTCGTCAAAAATAACGAAAAGATGAACGAAAGTTTTAAGGGTTTGGAGTAATTAATGACAATTTTCATTTTTGGGTGGTCTATCCTATCCCTTTAACATTGTTACAAAAAATATTTAAAAAATCTATCAGTCTGTTCTTTTGAACTTTCTGTTTATCATTGAATCCTAAAAAAAAATGATCATGATTTCCACAAAAATATTAAGCTCAAATGATTTCAACACTTCAGCTCTTGTTTCTTGAGCTCCGAATCAACATATTAGAATGATTTCTGAAATATCATGTGACACTGCTGAAAATTCAGATTTACCATCACAGAAAATATTGCATACCAAAATATATATATATATATATATATATATATATATATATATATATATTTAAATTATTAAAATGTAATAATGTTCATAGTAGTATTACTCTTCTTACTGTATTTTTGATCCAATCAATGCGGCCTTGCAAACATTTGAATGGTAATATATATTTTTTCGTAATAATATATTTAAATTAGGGGTGTAACGGTACACGTATTCATACCGAACCGTTTCGGTACAGGGCTTTTGGTTTGGTGCACGCGTGTAGGCTACCGAATGGTTTCCGAATGCAATCTTTAACAGTTAACGGTAGGCTTGTTTTAAGCGCGGAACACACTTCAGTCCGACTTCCCACACGAACATTAAGTTTTCAGTCCATTTTATCACGAAATTCAAACGATAAATGCCGTTTTGACGCTGTGATCAGTATGTGGCATCGCTGATCACAGTTCAAGAGGCCGCGCGCGATCATCTGTAAACGCGATCGATCATCTTTTCTTAAAGAATAATGAACATCTGAAGGTATGTTGAGGATACATTACAACTCACTGTCACATATCTTATGTGGTGTAATCACTCAAACTCAATGAGTGTTTCAATGGCGGAAAGACCTCATAACAGCTTGTAAACAATGTCATAGCATCACATTTACCTCAGGCAGTCATTCAGTGTCCACAGAATTGTATTTACTAGAGAAATCAACTCTTTTACTAAATATATGCACTATATTAGCCTATATTCATTATATTCTACTTAACTTGTTAATGATGTCTTGGTTATTTCATGTAGGCCTATGTTTAAATAAACCTGTCATGAAAATGACAGACACTGTGTATAAATTATTATATTTCAACAACGAATTGGAGAAAAAACTTTTATAATTAGATTTAGAAGTTATTGCAAAAACTGCCTAATGTGAAGTTTACATGTTTGCGTACTGTTATTTGAGAGTTGATTATTACATCCAAACTGAATTTAGGCTAGTTTGGGCTCTGTTGTTAACCTTTAATATTATAATGTATAAGTAAGGGCTCCCTATATAGTTTACAGCAATATCTCCAATAAACTTTTAGTTATAATTTAATTCATTTAAGGACAGACACTTTTTTCCCCCAGTAAACCACTGTTTAATAAAAATAAATAAAAAGCAATTTTGTAAAACGGCTGTACCGAACCCGTAGGCCACACGGTAAGTCTACCGAACCGTGACTTCAAAACCGAGGTCCGTACTGAACCGCCAGTTTTGTGTACCGTTACACCCCTTATTTAAATGTATTATATTTTGAGACAAAATGGATTCTCAGGTTGAGTCATTGTCAGGGTAACATATACCAAACTAATGAATGAAATTATTCACTTATAGGCTATACGTATAGACTGCGTCAAGAGATTCAGGTTGTCATTGAAGCCACATACACCGAGTTGATTGACCAGTATGGCGGATTGGCAGATGAATACTGATGAAGTGATATTTGAAAAACGCAATCGCCCCTGGGATCCCCTCTCTACGCAAGGCAGAAGAGGTTGGCAGAGCGTGTGGCCTCTCATTTCCAATCACTAGGGAGGCTTTAATGAGAGACAAACACCAGGCGCTCCCTCAGGACCACAAGGGATAAATTCATGCTTAGTGATTAGAATGGCAGACAGCACAGGTGCTGAGTATGCTGAATGTCAGGGACATCACAACTTTCTTGTGCTGTGTTGAAGGGTTTCATTTTGAGTTCGTTTCAGGCTCTTTATGTCTTCAGGCTAAACATGTGTTAGACTGCCATCTGCTGGTAGGTGCATAATAAACTCCCACAAATAGTCTGTAAAAACTCTTGAAGAATTCAGTGTGCGGTGGGAGATATAAAAAGACAAGAAATGAATGTATTTTTTTAAGTGTTTTAAAAATGACATATCCTTTTTTTAATTTTATCTTTTTGTCTGTTTAGTGAACTTTGGAAGCTAAAACTGTACTATTTTTTGCCAGGCATGAATCAGAGGACTGCTCATTCAGGGAGAACTAACAAATGACGAATCACTGCATGAGGCCTGAATGTATGTAACATGAAATTACTCAGACAAACACACACACTAATGAAATATGTTCACAGAATATGAACATCTTCACAACCATCCAATTTCAATTAGTCTTATCCAGGCGTAAACAAAAGACGAATGACAGAGAATGTGGTTATTACAGTGATGCCGAAGACAAAGGCTTTGTTCATTATGGCAGAATGGATAATATTTCAGTCCATTGACTTTCAGAGATCATCCAAGGATAATATTCATCTTTCTCATAATGCTGCTTTACTCTACTTGGGTGGAAAACATTGAAGGAGAAACCCCAGCATGAAACATAGGTCTTCTATGTATATATGTAAAGACAAATCCACTATCACACCAAGCAGATAATAAGATATATGAAACTGCAGCGTCGGGTTTTGCCCGTCTACAGATTATATCCACACTCACAAAAGCACTTGTGTTTTGTTTTTTTTTACATCTCACTGGTGATTCAATTTTCACACTGTTCTGCTCAGTGAATGAGTCTTTTTCTATTAAAGCCACTTATTGGAAGAGGAGTGTTTCTTTTGATTTAGCCTCAGTTGTGCTCTCACTGCATCGTGAAGGGAAATGTTAAAAGTACCTTGAACCTGGTTACCGTACAAGTGGGTGGCATTTCAAAGATTTCAAGTAGCTTTTTTAATATAATTTCGACCTCCCTTCAAAGATGAAATTGTTTTTCATTTACCAGTGCAATTCCCCAACCTCCGAGTGCTGCGTCTTACCCTCACACTCGAGGCTCGATTTCTCAAAGGGTTTATTAAAATATATCATAAGATGTTTTGCTCAAGAAAGTCGTGACAAGTGAGTAAAAAATATAAATCCTGCCACCACCCTGCCGCATGCCCCTTCTTTACAGCTACATTTTGGCATGTATTCAACATGGTTATTTTCTATTACAAATAAAAAAAAAAAAATTATTTAGATGATGTCATTTTTATATTCATCATTATATGCTCATTTTAATGCCATGTGTGTAGAATAATTAGCAGAACTTGTTTTGGAATTTCATTTAACATTTTAATTTAGGGTCCAATTCTCACTATGAACTAGCTGCTTACTAGGAATTTCTTTGAACTTCAGCAGTTCAGTCATTCCAATTCATATTCTAATTCCTTTTCAACATCCCGTGTGGTGTGGCCAACCAAATTCAGATTCCATATAATCCGTTGATTTGCCAATTATTAAATTCAATTTTAATATCCCGTTTAGTCATGACGTCAGTTTGTAGGCCAACCTGGAAGTCTAATAATGCTGTGTTGTTGTATTTCCAAAGTGACAGTGACTAAAGCTACATTCCATTGATTATTTTCAGTTGGAGGTTGCAGAGTTTCAAGTTGTCTGGAACACTATGAATGGAACACTTTGAAATTAGAAGTGGGAAATTTGAATGTTAATGTTCTCACCTCAGGCCTGCCTTCCTACCTTAACATTGCCAACAAATTGCTACTTAGCAAGTTGCAATGGATTCTGTGACACCTGTGTTTCGCTAAAATCTCAATGCTACGCAAGCTTTCGGTATATTATTATTAATAGCAAACTGGGCTAATAACAAACCCTTTCTGTTATTTCCAATAACTGTTGATCTCAACTAATTTTATTATTGTATAATGTAGTATATTATATAAGCTCAGCAAAAAAGAAACATCCTCTCACTTTCCTATGCTTTATTTTCAGAAGATTTAACATGTGTGAGGCCCTGTTTAAACCTGGTATTAAGATGCGTTTTGCTCGATCGGATAACAAGTAGACAAGGCAGATGCATACCCATTCACACCTGGTGTTTTATCGGAATTATCGCAAAAACGAGTTTCCTAGGTAAAAATTGCACATGAACGGAAATCATTTTGATACCCCAATTCCCGAGATGGCCGTGCCAAAAAACTTTAAACATAGAGCTACTGCTGTGTCAGGTATAATTTATTAGGTTTTTCCCCACAACAGCTTGATCGACTTGTCTTGTCATTAATGTAGTGCATATTTACATATATGAATAATCATTTGAAGTATTGTAATTTATACACAGCGAAGATAGCCTGCATTTGACTGAAATTACAGAATCGTCAGCAAGCAGACTATATGGATAACATTGTGAATGTTTATATGGTTGTCAGTGCATGGGACACTAACGTCACATACTGTATAATTTTGGTTTTAATACGATTTTCCCAATAAATAGGCAAATAAACCTGGTGTCCATGATTCCTGTTCATTCCGACAACAAAGCACTTGAATGCAATAAGCTCGTAATCACGATTTCTGAAGTGGGAATTATGAAATTTCCGATAGCACGTGAAGGCAGCATTAATCCGTCTTTTTTGTCCAATTTCAACCACTTCTGTCCTCATTCCTTCAAGGGGAGGGTCTATGGGTGGGTAATTGTATGGGCTTTTTTCAGATCTTTCGATCTAATGGACAAAATAAGCTCGCGCAATTTACATATGAACGCCACGAAGACGGCGGAAAAACAAGAGCAGCAGTTTTCATTTCCGACTCTGATAGCCGGGGTTAGCCTGGCTAACCCTAACCACGCCGAACGTGTGCTTGTTTTTTGTCTTCACACCAAACTTGGGTCTTCAGTCAACAAAGCCGACAATAAGTTTTCAACTAGGCCTACCTCTGAAAGCGTTCGAAAGTGGAGTAGCTCAAAACGTTTTAGACCCCGTTGACAACTGTATTTAGCTTTTGTCCACTTGTGATCCGATCGACCAAAACACATCTTAATACCATGTGTAAACAGGGCCTAAGTATTAGTACTTTTATTAGTAAAAGATTCAACAACTAAGGCATAAATGTAACAAGTTTCACAGACATGTGACGAACGGAAATGGAATAATGAGACCCTGAAGAAAGGGGGTAATCAGTATCTGGCCACCAGCTGCTTCAAGTAGACTAATACAGTGCATCTCACCTTCATGGACTGCACTAGATTTGACAGTTATTGCTGTTCTTCCATCAAGGGACTTGGAAGTCTGCATTTCTGGGAAGAATGGCCCTAGCCCTCAACCTCCAATTCAACCGGTCCGAGACATGCTCATTGGATTTGAGTCCCAGGCTCTTTCCTGTACATGGTAGAACAACCCTGTCTTGCAGGAAATCGCACACAGAACGAGCAGTACTGGTGGCATTGACATGATAAAGAATCATGTCAGGATGAGCCTGTAGGAAGGGTACCACAAGAGGAAGGAAGATGTCTTCCCTGCGCATAGCATTGCGATTGCAAGGGATTGTACGTTACTGGTATAACTCTTGGCTCTTGTCCCACAGGTATGATATTCGGATGTAGGTTGAACGTTTGCAGGTGTTGTTACACATTGTTTGGCACTTCAAGGGCGATCAGCTGTCCCTCCTATCTTACACCACCCCAGACCATGACGAATCCTCCACCTCCAAATCAATCCCGCTCAGGCCTTAGTGTCATGCTCATTCCTTCAACGACAAACAGTCGTGAGTCCGACCATCACCCCTGGTGAGACAAAATCACACCTTGTCAGTGAAGAGCACTTTTCACCAGTCCTGGCTTGTCCAGCGATTGTGGGTTTGTTCCCATAGGGTCCCGGGCATTGTTGCCAGTGATGTCTCGACTCTGCCTAATTTTATGTGTTTTTTTTTTTGTTTGTTTTTAACACTGACAAAAGTTTTAGTGTTGGACGGTATGATAATATATATTAATATGACATTGATATAAGCACTCATCTGGATTTAGACCTGGATTTACCTATATTGTATTTATATAAAGCGTTCACAGGCAAATTAGCTTTTTTTGTATTTCCTCAGCGTCGAAATCAGGCTCATATAAATGTCAGGAAACACGATTCCTGGCTGCATGTCAATATCCATGGATCACTGGATGTTGGGTAAGTTGTAAGGAACACTTATATCGAGTCCAACCTTTAATTTGAACTGAAAATAGTTTGTTTTACTTGCTTTAAATCCAGTCATGCAGCGGCTCTTTTGCCACTCAGCCTAGATGAAGGGGTGTGTTCCGGCGGGAAAGTGACGTCACGTCAATGCATACTCTCTATTGGAAATAGTCTGAGCACTGATGGAGGGATTGCACGTTCCTGGTGTAACTCTTGGCAATTGTTGCTGCCATTCTGTCCCTGTCCCACGGGTATGATATTCGGATGTAGGTCGATCCTTTGCTGGTGTTGTTACACGTTGTTTGGCACTTAAAGGATGATCAGCTGTCTCTCCTATCTATCTCAATGTAGCACTGTCTTAAAGAATGTAAATACACATCCTTGTGGCAGCTGTAGTATCTATTTAGCATCTTTAAGTAATATTAACCACAGATTTAATTTTACTCATAAACCAAGAACCACCATTCTAAAAACCCATAGGGAATTCCAAAGGGAAGCAGACTCAAAAATGCAGATTTTATGTTATACAATACCAAGTCTGCACCAGCAGGTGGCAGGATTTAACACATTTCTTTTTTTATCGGCTTGACCTATTCTGTTCAGAGCAGTCCGCTTCACAGAGAACTGCTTTATATTTGTTTAAAAGTATCAAATGAGGCTTTTAGATAAAGTGCAACATGACCTTCATTTTCCCAGAGAATAATCACAATAAAAACAGCACTACCTCTAAGGCCATCAGGCTCCTGGTTCAGTGCACCCCATGGGGTGAATTCCCAAAGGGACTTCGGTAGGATTGGACTTTAGCTACTTAGCCCATCACCCTGGCCCAATAAAGAGAGCAACAGGGGGGTGTTAAAGCTCTTTCCTTAGACCTGATTAAAAGAACTCATTGGCTATCAAAAGAAGCAGAGCTGTGTTTACAGTACAGAGCTCTGTCAGGCTCTGTTACATAACCCCCTTCAGAGTAAATCTGTAGGATCAGCAGTGTCACCTGAGAGGGGTCTAGCATGAGGCGAGGACTCACTGTCAGTCAACGGGTGATTATGTTCCTCATTAGTGAACAAGGACAGCAGGGAATTCTTAACCATCACAAATAAACAACGCCATTATTTCCAAAGCGTCCAAAAAGTTTTACAGAAGCTCCTGACAAAAACAGTAAAACACATGAGGTAATGATATGGTATAAGTCCAGTCACTTTTATTTATATAACACTTTATAATACAGAATGTTTCTTTAAAGTGAACAGGAAAATAATGATCAATGATGCGAACAGAATTAAATTCTGCTGTAAAGCAGCTCTAAATTAGCCTAGAAATCTAGACGCACCCTAGCGGCAGCAAATATAATTTTACAGCCAGGGCGTCTAGCAACTCTCTGTTGGCTTGCGAGCTGGAAAAACCAAGCTCTAGTCAGGCCAATTACATCGTGTATAGAGTCGGTGGGCGGGCTTAACATAATGACGGCAGAGTTGCGGCGGTTCCGCGTGTTGCTTGAAAACAAAGAAGGTGGCGAACAGCGGCCTTTCGAACCGGCTTTGGCCGCGACTCTGGAAGGCTTGGAGTTAAGCTTTTCTTGGAGAAAAGAACAAGTAAAGGCACTGAAGTCATTCTTAAAAAAGGAAGATGTGCTCTGCATTTTGCCAACTGGATACGCCAAAAGTTTAATCTATCAACTAGCTCCGCTTCACCTTCTTCGTTGCTCTGGTTGGTTGTAGCGCTATCCTATTGCGTGCAGAGGGAATTTGAAAGACAACCGTTTATCCCGCCCCACGAATTCAGACATGCCAATGGTGTGTTCCCAGACACAACATCCTGATGTGGGTCTGACTTGTCAGGCTAGCTCTAAATAGTGTCATTTGTGTTGATTCAGTTCAGTTCAATTACTGTAAAGTTCATCAATTATGAAATGAGTTCAATTTAGTTATAAGTAGCTCTACAGAAGACAGTAGTGGCGTTATTACTTTTGAGTCAGTTCAATGTTGATTCAATTCAGTTCAATAACAGTGTCGATGTTACAAAGATTGTCAATTATGAAATTAAGTCAAATAAAAAAAGTGATGTCATCATCCAGTTCAATTCACTTCAAGTTTTGTTTTCATCCAATAGTGCAGTCAAATCAATAATATTACTGAATGTTAAGTGTCCCCAACTAAACAAGCCAAAGGTGGCAATGACAAGGTACCTAAACTCCATCGGGTGACATAAATTGAGGACAAAAACCTTGGGAGAAACCAGGCTCATTCAGGGGACCAGTTCTCCTCTGGCCAAATGAACAAACATGGTGTGATTTATGTTTCCAGGCTGCATCACAAGTCAGATTGTGTATCGATATCATTCAGAATATTTCATCCAGCTCCCTCTGCTTGAAGATCGGGATACATCACACCAGCATTTGGTGCATAAGTCCAGAAAAATACAATATTTTAATAGTATTATCATAGACCTGTGAGGAAATGTTTGGAAGGAAGTAAGTGCTGGAAGAAATACTGGAAAAATAAAAGTCCAAGAATAGCTTTGCATTGAGGGCACTATATGCTTTATGAAGTCCTATCTTTAATATTTCAGAGTTAATCTTTGAGGTGACTTGGCCCTGAGATTTTTCAGCTTGAGGAGAATGAACTTCAAAGCCAGTAGGAGAAGGGAAGAGCCGTGTGGGAGGACTTGGCTTGACATTGGAGATGTGGCTTCAAATGCCCAAAGGGTCAGCAGATCACATCAATATACATGATAAGAAACCAACGTTTCTACCATTAGTTCATGAGATTGTGACAAGGTGATATGTCACTGTCCGCAATCCAGAGATTACTTCTGGAGGGGTTTGAGATCCATGTGTTTTATCATCAAAGGATGACTTACTTTCACTTTCAAGACACCACGTTTATCTTCAAACTAAAGTCTTACTTAAAGAATAAAACCTTTGATATTTAACGGCTGCCTTTACTTTGAGTGACCGTGATGAAAAGTTGCGTTTAAACTCCGATATCATGACTAACAGAAGTTAACAAAAAAGGTTATATAGAGGGATGAATAACGAATAACATGGATTGGTGGATTTTCACTCCACTATTAGCTTCTTTTGCAGATCTGTTGGTTTCTAGTAGAGTTTAATGTAGTGAGGCTGATGGAGTAGTGCTTCTCACGATTCAGTGGTTGTTAAGGCAGATAGAGAGCCAGTGCAGATGATGGAGATTTAAGGTTTTTTCGATGGTTCTCTGGACTCTCACTGAGTTCCCAGCAGGAACAGTCACTGGAGGAGAGGCCACTTGTTTGTCATTCGATACATGATTGTGGTTTTAGCAAGCTTAAAATGATTGCTTAATATGATGAACGGATTTCATTTGTGTTTTGAAGATGATCGAACGTCTTATGGGTTTGGAACGACATGAGGGTGAATAAATGATGACAGAATTTTCATTTGGGGTGAATTATTGCTTTAAAAGCCAAAGCAGGAAGCTGAACTGAACAACAATCTTTTTTGAGCGATTCAGTAATTTTTTTTCATTCCTACTTGTCCTTTTTTTGTGGAACTTTGTATTAAGTGTTCATTTAATGATAAATAGGTTTTATCTTTTATTGGAAATGTAGTATGTTAGAAGAGAACAGAACAATACAGTTAACCCATACCAACTTTACACATTATTTCTAATTTATTCAAGAGGATATTTATAACCTAACCGTGTGCGTTCGTGCGTGCGCGCGCGTGTGTGTGTGTTTTTGTGATTTATGAGGACACAAATTTGTATAATGACACAGGTATTACACTGGTATTACGACGTAAACATTTCATATGTCCTCATATTTAAAATAGCTTAAACATACTAAACAATGTTTTATTAAAAATGTAAAAATGCAGAATGTTTCCTGTGATGCGTAGGTTTAGGGGTAGGGTTAGTGTAAGGGGATAGAATGTACAGTTTGTACAGTATAAAAACCATTACGCCTATGGAATGTCCTCGCTTAGATAGCAAAACAAACCTGTGTTTGTATGTGTGTGTGCGTACGTGCGTGCGTGCGTGAGTTTTTGTCATTTATGAGGACATACATTTGTATAATGACACAGGTATTACACTGGTATTACAACGTAAACATTTCATATGTCCTCATATTTAAAATAGCTTTAAAAACATACTAAACAATGTTTTATTAAAAAAATAAAAATGCAGAATGTTTCCTGTGATGGGTAGGTTTAGGGGTAGGGTTAGTGTAAGGGGATAGAATGTACAGTTTGTACAGTATAAAAACCATGTGTTTTTGTGAAATATCAGGACACAAATGTGTATAATGACATGGTTATGACAGGTATTACAAAAAGAGGGTGAAATATAAGGACGTTCCCCATGTCCTCACTTTTCAAAATGCTTATTAATCACACAGAATTAGGTTTTTTTCACAGAAAGTAAACTGCACAGTTTCCTGTGATGGGTAGGTTAAAGCTACACTATGTAACTTTTCCATCCACTAGAGGTCGCCTGTTCAAAACAAAGGCGTAGTTTGATGACGCCACGTTTGAGCGCAGAATCTCGGGACATGTGGTCTTCACCTCACAGCCGGTGGAAAACAGTCAGGATAGGACTCGGGCAGAAATCATGTTCATGGATGCGATTATTAACATTACTGTAGTCTGAAGCAGAGCAGGACCGAGTGTTGTGGAGCTGAGCAAGGCCGCATGAGCGATTGAAGAGCGGGACTGTTATTATGGCATAGTCGCTGGCGGGACTTTTATTATGACACGGTTGCCGGCGGCACTTCCTCTTCTCAAGTCAAGTCAAGTCAAGTCAACTTTATTTATATAGCGCTTTTAACAATGTAGATTGTTTCAAAGCAGCTTTACAGTGTTAAACAGGAAAATAATGCAGCATAATTTTATTCAGCTGTATAGCCATTCTGGAAAAATTTCAAGTATCATACAGTGACAGTGTGGGCTTTAGATCAATAATTTGATCAGTAATTTAGTTTAAATGGTTAATTTAGTTTATTATTTAGATGTATTTCGATGTTTAGTTGAAAAATTTAGTGTCCCCAACTGAGCAAGCCAAGCCAGAGGCAACAGTGGCAAGGAAACCAAAACCCCATTAGGTGACCTAATGGAGAAAAATAAACCTTGGGAGAAACCAGGCTCAGTCGGGGTGCCAGTTCTCCTCTGGCCAATTAACAAACAGCGTATTATTATTATTATTATTATTCTGGCAGTTTTACAGCTCGGAGGTCATAATAGATCAGAATATTCGAGGGACCGGGGGCAACATGCTGGAGACGGGTTTATTGAGGATGATGTTGATTAAATAATTATTTAAGTGCAATATTCGAATGATCGGAGGCAACACGCAGGAGACGGGTTTATTGAGATGCCGTGTCGATGAGGCAGTTTCAGGGGGAGTCTAATCACGGTCTCCCAGACACTTCGGGGTCCTGTGTTGGTCTTCTCTGGGCGCAGGTCCACCATCTGATCTGGATACGGCCCAGATCCAGCTGACTGCAGTAAACCTCGGGATAAAACAGAGAGACTAACATTAGCGTAGATGCCATTCTTCTGATGATGTAACGAGTACATCAGGTGTTATGGGAAGTGTTCCCGGTTCCGGCTGACCTAGTTAATGCAGCCTAACAATCATTTCATTGAAAAAGTGTTTTATGTGTATGCCACAGTAAAGAGATGTGTTTTTAGTCTAGATTTAAACTGACAGAGTGTGTCTGCTTCCCGAACAATGTTAGGAAGACTGTTCCAGAGTTTAGGTGCTAAATAGGAAAACGATCGACCGCCTGCAGTTGATTTGGATATTCTCGGTATGATCAACTGGCCAGAATTTTGAGACCGCAGTAGACGTGATGGAGTATAATATGTTAAGAGCTCGCTCAAGTATTGGGGAGCTAAACCATTTAGTGCTTTGTAAGTAATAAGTAAGATTTTAAAATTTATGCAATGTTTAATAGGCAGCCAGTGCAGTGTTGACAGAACTGGGCTAATATGGTCATACTTCCTGGTTCTAGTAAGAACTCGAGCTGCTGCGTTTTGGACCAGCTGGAGTTTATTTATTAAGCGAGCAGGGCAACCACCCAGTAGAGCATTACAATAATCTAACCTTGAGGTCATGAACGCATGAACTAACTGTTCAGCATTTTGCATTGAGAGCATGTGCCGTAATTTAGATATATTTTTAAGAAGGTAGCAAGCAGTTTTACAGATGCTAGAAACGTGGCTTTCAAACGAAAGATTGGTATCAAAGAGCACACCCAGGTTCCTCACTGACGACGAGGACTTGACAGAACAGCCATCAAGTGTTAGACAGTATTCTAGGTTACTACTTGTGGAGTTTTTTTGTCCAATAATTAAAAATTCAGTTTTTTCTGAATTGAGTTGCAGGAAATTACCAGTCATCCAATGTTTTATATCAGCTATGCATTCCGTTAATCTTGTGAATTGGTAAGTTTCTTTAGGGCGTGAAGAAATATAGAGCTGAGTATCGTCAGCATAACAATGAAAACTAACGCCATGCTTCCTAATGATATCTCCCAGTGGTAGCATGTACAGGGTGAAGAGTAGCGGTCCTAGCACTGAGCCTTGCGGTACTCCATACTGAACTTGCGATCTGTGTGACATATCTTCATTTACTACTACAAACTGATAACGGTCTGATAACGGTTCAGTTTTCGGTACATATCCTAATGACAAAGATGAATTAATGATATTAAGAAGAGGATCTATGACCTCTGGTAGCATCTCTTTTAATAGCCTAGTTGGTATAGGGTCGAGCATACATGTTGTCGATTTTGATGATTTAACGAGTTTAGCCAATTCTTCTTCTCCTATAGCAGTGAATGAGTGTAATTTTTCCTCAGTGACACTACAATGCTCTGTCTGATGTGATGCTGTATTAGACGGCTGCATGGTTAAAAAAATTTTCCTAATATTATCAATCTTACATGTGAAGAAGTTCATAAAGTCATTACTGCTGTGCTGTTTACAATCATCAGAAGTTGAAGCTTTATTTTTGGTTAATTTAGCCACTGTATCGAATAAATACCTTGGGTTGTGTTTGTTTTCTTCCAAGAGAGTTGAGAAATAAGCAGATCTAGCAGTTTTTACAGCCTTTCTGTATGTGATCATGTGCTCTTTCCACGAATTACGAAATACCTCTAATTTTGTTTTCTTCCAGCTGCGCTCCATTTTTCTGGCTGCTGTTTTAAGGGCCCGGGTGTGCTCGTTGTACCACGGCGTTGGACTATTTTCTTTAATCTTCTTTAAGCGCAGAGGAGCAACTGTGTCTAAAGTACTGCAAAAGAGAGAGTCAATAGTTTCTGTTGCAACATCGAGTTCTTCTATACTATCTGGGATGCTGAGCAGATGATACTGATGAGGGAGATTATATAAAAAGCAATCTTTAGTAGCGGCAGTGATTGTCCTGCCATTTTTAAAGCGAGGGGGCGGCTTTGCAACCTTAGCTAAATTAAGTATACATGATACTAAGTAATGATCTGAGATGTCATCGCTCTGCTGCAGAATTTCAACGGTATCAACATTTATTCCATGTGACAATATTAGGTCTAAAGTATGATTATGGCGATGAGTGGCTCCTGACACGTGTTGCCTAACTCCAATAGAGTTTAGTGTGTCTTTAAATGCTAATCCCAATACGTCTTTTCCGTTGTCAACATGGATATTAAAATCACCAACAATTAGTACTTTATCTACGGCCAGTACTAACTCTGATAGAAAATCAGCAAATTCTTTGATAAAGTCTGTATTATGCCCAGGTGGCCTGTATACAGTAGCTAACACAAATGTTGAACGGGTTTTATCATGTACACTACATAGCGTTACATAAAGCACCAAAACTTCGAAGGAATTATATTTGAAACTAGACTTCTGAGTAATACTGAAGATATTATTATAAATTACAGCAACCCCTCCCCCTTTACCTTTCAGACGCGGCTCATGTTTATAACAATAATCTTGGGGGGTGGACTCATTTAAGGTAATGTAGTCGTCAGGTTTTAGCCAGGTTTCTGTCAAACAGAGCACATCTAGATTATTATCTGTAATAATATCATTAACAATAAGCGCTTTTGGGGAAAGGGATCTAATATTCAGCAACCCAAGCTTTATCAATTGTTCATCTGTATTATATATTTTGTTTATTTGTTGGACGTCAATTAAATTTTTACTGTTGAATGGTTTTGATGTTTTTTTGTATTTACTAATTCGGGGAACAGACACAGTCTCTATATGATAATATCTAGGTGAAAGAGTCTCTATGTGCTGGGATTTATCTGACTCCGGTAACGTGAGACAGCTAGCAGACGGTCGGTTTAGCCAGTTTGTCTGCTTCCTGACCTGGGCCCTAGTGAGTCAAGGTTTAGCTCTAAGACTATGTGCCAGATTACTAGAGAGAAGAGCGGCACCACCCCAAGAGGGATGGATGCCATCCTTCTTCAACAGGTCAGGTCTGCCCCAAAAACTTTTCCAATTGTCTATGAACCCTATGTTATTTTGCAGACACCACTTAGACAACCAGCCATTGAGTGATGATAGTCTGCTAACTATCTCATGACTCCTTTTTACCGGCGGCTTCTCCAGTGCTGAGTGTGAGGTAACGCAGCTCTGTTTATCGTATTAGATATATCTGAGTGTGTTGAAAAGGAAGTTATGACGTTCGCTCGGCGGCTGCTATGACACTTGTTCACAATGCAGTGAGAGTAAAGTGTTTCACTGAATAAAACCGGAGACCGAGGGTGACGCAGATATGACGCAATCGACAGGCGACTCCCTCACACGCATAGCTCACACGTCCCGGCTCCTTGGTTAAAATAGCAATTTTCTCACGATTTACAAATAGTTGAAAACATTTGGGATATTCAAGTACTCAACTGAACAAAATATATAACACTGGCCTAGTGGTTTCTGGATGTTTTACTGCAAAAATCCTACATAGTTCACCTTTAAGGGGCAGGGGCAGGGGCAGTGTAAGGGGATAGAAAATACGGTTTGTACGGTATAAAAACCATTACGCCTATGGAATGTCCTCACATTTCACAAAAACAAACGTGTGTGTGTGTGTCAAAGTTATCTAAGATAACTAAAGTTATCATCGTGATTCTGAATATTAATGAGTGCAATATTGTCTAATATACTGAAGTAATTTAATGTTGAATGCTCAAATCTAGACGTCACAGGTCATTTGGTCCTGTATTGAGTTTGTTTGTCTCTGATGGTTAATTGTCCTGTTTATTGCCTCTGTTTGTCTTGGCATCAGTAAACACTGTTATCTCAGCAGGGTGCCACCTCATCTGACTATTCATGAGCACGTTACACGTCAAGCCTGACACTCTCACAATGACTCACCAGCCACAACAAATTAAGGTAAAGGCTTTCTGCCCACTGATTGAATGGACTACTTTGCTGTGTATTTTTGTGCTCCTTAAAAGACAAAAAGACTCCCATGCTTAATTTCTTAATCTGATGTTAGATCATGGGCGAGTGAGTTTCAAATAAAACTCGACACTTAAAATAGTTCCAGACAGTTGATAGTTTTACTTGCATTTCTATACACTGATAATTTTTTCTGTCCTCTTTGTTTTCGGGGTCTCAGGTATAACATTACTATTTGTTCGCGTTTACATCAATCTTAGATGTTAACGTTGCGGCTTCTCCTCCTGATCTATAGGACTTTATGTTGCTCTGTGAAACAGCCCAACTCTGTGTGAAAAGGTAATAAAAAAATCACTTCGCACACAATAACTCACAGGGCTTCTTTTGCGCAGGAGACTGGGTTCGGGGAATGCTTTCATTAATCATGAAGCCCAGTACCGACTCTAGCACCGCTGCTCCTACTGAACATACATAACTGTCCTGGCAGGAAGAGCGATCGCTGGCCCCTCGCTCGGCACAGGGCTAAAAACATCACGACCCGCTGCATGCTGGGAGTTTTTGTGAATGATGGCACCCGGCTGAAATGTCCATCAGAGAGTGGATGTGGCATTTGTATAGAAAGAAAACAAGAAGTGTGACATACTTAAGCAAAGAACAGTGTATTCGTGTCTAGCTGGTCAGCAACTCGAAGCACACAGGCCACACGTGTCCCAGAGGTCCTTAATATTGCATTATCCAATATTTCACAACAACCCATGTTTTTTTGATGATTCATATCATGTCCAAGAACATTCAGTGTCATAAAGAGAATGAGTTTCGCAGTGATCTGAGCTTATACTGTTTACTTTATGAGCTCATTGTTTCTGACAGCTGTTAGAGACGGGTCTTACAGTGGTAATATATGTAAAATAATATTAGAAGAGATAAGCAGAGAATATGATGACCAACACTCATCATCATCTAATACAACAGACAAGTTCTAGACATTTGTTTTCCTTTATAAACTTAAACTACACACACATTCGGTGTAATTTATTCCTGTTATGGCAAAGCTGAATTTTCACCATTACTCAAGTCTTCAGTGTCACATGATCCTTCAGAAATTATTCTAATATGCCGATTTGGTGCTCAATAATTTGTTTTTTATTATTATCAATGTTGAAAACAATTGTGTTGCTTAATATTTTTGTGGAAACCGTGTTCTAAAAGAACAGCATTTATTTGAAATCGAAATCTTTTGTAACAATATTAATCTTTTTAGTGCCTCTTTTGATCAATTTAATGCATCCTTGCTAGATACAAGAATTAATTCAAACTATATTATCATATTTTTGCTATATGTGTCGGGAAACAAGTGAACACAATAAAACCACACTAGTCTATGTTCATGCAAGAGTCAACTATAAAGTGAAAGTAGAGGGCGAGTTTGTATTAAAAAAGTGTGTTATGCATTTATACAGTTTATTAATTATAATGCTTGTTGGTCAGAATAATGTTTTGATATTTTTGTACATTACCTTTCACATGTGTGTATGCGTGTGTGTGTCCCCACAAAGATGGCAATATCTGAAATCCTTGTCCATGTTTTTTGTCAATTTTTTGGTCCCCATGAGGAAAACCGTTTATAAATCATATTAAATATTTTTTGAAAATGTAAAAATGCAGTAAGTTTTCTGTGATGGGTAGGATTAGGGGTAGGGTTAGTGTAGGTGGACAGACTATACAGTTTGTACAGTATAAATATCATTATATCTATGGAAAATCCCCATAAAACATGAAGTGTGTACGTGCGTGTGTGTGTGTGTGTGGTAAACCCATACGTTATGGGGACAAAATGTCCCCGCAAAGATGGCAATATGTGAATTTATCACTTCTCCAGTACTCTTCTGATTTCGGACTTCATGATTATTGCCCACAATGCCCAGAGTGAGTTTAGTGTAATGTGGGTGAGTGATTGCACTGGCTTGCAAACTTCATGGCACAAAAATGACCATTGGAATATAATTGCCCCTGATACTTTCACATCAAATATACAAATAAAATTACAGTTAGAGATTGCATCTGACAGTGACGTGACATGTCTGAAGTGTGCTATTTCCTTTGGTACAGCACCAGTTGGACCTGTTGGTAGGGGCGACAGAATAAACGATCCACAAGAAATACATACTAAATGTGTTTACATGCATACTGTAATTATAAAGACCACATTGAGCTTGATTGCAGAGTTGGGCCAAAAATGTCCATCAAGGATACAGGGCGCGGAAAAACTATGAGTCATCTAGAGGAGAGCCATTCAAAGTCAGGGCATAAACTGTTGGACAAGAGGCATCACATCACTTTCCACACAAAGTCCTGTGTGCCTTGTTTTTGTTTGTGCCGTTACTCTTGCCAGCTTATCTTTGAAATGTCTTTCACAAAACTCATGCCTGCTTGTTCAAAGCCAGATTGTTTTTATTCTTTATGTGTTCACTGGTTAGCGAGTTACGAAGCATCCTTTCAGTGATTTAATATTACTAAACTGTGAGCGCAAATGGCCAAAAACAACCTAATCACAATAACGGAAATTGATTTTTATTTGATTAAAGGGGAAATAATGAATGCACCGGTACATTTTTGCAATCCATAGTGTTTTAAAATGGGATTTTTTTCCCCCCTCCCAACTGCAGGTCTGGAGTGTTGGGCAGAAGAGAGATCTGTCTCTTTCACATGTTTCACTCCCCCAAGCGTGTGAGGGTCTTTATTAATGAGCGTGGCTCACCCCGGAGGGTCAAACCCATCCGGCCTGCTGATGGAGCTCATCTGCAGCAGACTGTGCTGGGATCTTCTGCCTCACATGTGCTACACCATCAGTCTTACAGTGAAAGCCGCATTACAGTGTGGATTCAGAGAAATTATAGACCAGTGACCAACAGATGGATACAGAGATTACAGTCCAAGGGGCCGTTTACACAATACCGCTTTCAACTAAAAATGGAAAACGTTTTATGCATTTGGCCGCTCATTTACGTTATTTTGATGGCCTAAAAACGCAAACTTTTGAAAACGGTTTTCAAAGTGCAAGTGCAAGTCTTCAAAAAAGTTTGAAAAAGAATGGTGAAAACGGTGACATCATGCGCATGCGTATTACATGTTCAGTCTATTTATTTGTCAGTAGCTATGTTTCCATCCACCTATTTTATGCGCATTTTGCGATATCACATCAATAAATGCTGAATGAAAACGCCAATATGTGCATGAATTCTAAAAATGCGAGCCCGATCACGCAAATATGCGATAAATAATACGAGTGTGCGATGTCGTGGAATGTATACGCCAAAATGAGTTTTGACGTGCATATGATACGTACATTATGGCGTATTATACGCATGAAACCCCCACCAACCCACCCCCATCCTACCTAAGAGCGTGTCATATACACGGCATAAAGTCCGTATCATATGCACGCGAAAAACTGCGTACCAAATGCACGCCAAAACTCATTTTGGCGTATACATTTCACAATATCACACACTTGCACTATTGATATGCATTCTCATATGATCGTGTTGAAAACCGTATGCGTCGTTTGAGTCTGATACATTTTCTGTCCGATACGAAAACATGCGCAGAAACTAAGATGGAAATGCATTTAACGAATAAATTCCTTGATGTGCATAAAAAAAATCATGTGACTTTCGCAATGTAACAGCATAACGGTACTAACCAGTGGGAAAATCTTGTTTGCGAAGCATCTGAAATTCTGTTTTGGTCATTCAGAAGTCTGTTGTCAAAGATGCTCGGTATATTTCCCTCCTAGAACTGTCTTGCATGACTGTGTTCCCAAACAGCACATCTGCCTCTGAAACCAAGACAAGTTTATTGAGTTTCTCTGAGACGCAAACATTTTTATACAAAAATTATTATATATGGTGGCTTCTCCTATGTTTCTTAGTGATTTCTTAGCAGTAGTTTATCAGGAAGTGACGATTAAGTTCTCTTCGACTCACTGGATAGAAACGGTGCTTTATTTGCAAATGTTTTATGCGATATTGCAATTTTGCGCATGTTACATTCGCAACTTTGGATGGAAACATAGCTAATGATGTGACAAATAAAATAAAGTAAGCTTGTAGTTGTTGTTTTTTGACATCGCCAACTACTGGCCTGACAGCATAATACAGCGCTTTTAGTCATTCCAAGGATCCGTGTGAACGGGGTTTGTTTTGACAACATTGTCATCTGTATGCAAAAAAAACAAACAAAGGAAAAACTTTTAAGGAAATGTTTTTCTTTTTTTTTAGCACGTCATTGTCGTGTAAATATGCCCTCAGTCAGTGGTTCTCAACCAGAGGGCCGGGGCCCACTAAGGGCCCTCAAGATGACTTAAAGCTGCACTATGTAACTTTTCCGTCCACTAGAGGTCGCCTGTTCAAAACAAAGGCGTAGTTTGATGACGCCAAGTTTCAGCGCAGAATCTTGGGACATGTGGTCTCCACCTCACAGCCGGTGGAAAAGAATCAGGATATGACTTGGGCAGAAATCATGTTCATGGATGTGATTATTAACGTTACTGTAGTATGAAGCAGAAGCAGGAGCGATTGTTAATAAGCGCAACACAAGCCTCGCAAGCAGGGGGACCTTTATTATGGCTTAGTCGCTGGCGGGACTTTTATTATGCCACAGTCGCCGGCGCCATTTCCGCTTTTCCGGTCATAAGTATGAGGTAACGCAGCTCTGTTTATCATATTAGATACATCTGAGTTTGTTGAAAATGATGTTATGACGTTACTCTGTGCGTTCGCTCGGCGGCTGCTATGACACTTGTTGCACACTGTAGTAAGAGTAAAGCGTTTCTGCAAAAATAAAACCGGAAACCGAGGGGAACGCAGATATGACGCCATCGACAGGCGACTCCCTCACATGTCCTGGTTCCTTGGTTAAAATAGCAATTTTCTCAGGATTTACAAATAGTTGAAAATGTTTGGGATATTGTAAGTACTCAACTGAACAACATATATAACACTGGCCTAGTGGTTTTTGGATATTTTACTGAAAAAATGTTACATAGTGCACCTTTACAAATATTTAAAATAAGACAAAACAGACATGAAAATAAGCTAAAACAACTAAGTCAAGATCATTATTATTATTTGGTTATTTTTATAACGAATATACATCTTCCTAATTATGCCAAGCTCTAAAATATTTTATCGGGTAGAAATTGTGAGTGGGGGAACCGTTAAATATTGTTGTGAACTCGGCCGGGACGGGTGGTCTTCGAAATCAAAAAGGTTGAGCTCCACTTCTCTAAGTATATATACAAAAATATTACCCCGTAAATGCATTAATGTTTCTGCAATCATTTAGCGACCTGGATCTATATCTAACGTGGATGGTCGCGATGAAATAAAACTCTCCTGATATTAGAGTAACCATTACAGAAGAATAAAATAAAGCATGTTTTGTTACCTTTTAAAGCTTGGAAGGGTTCAGTTTGAGCAGATGTTTTATACCATCATCACTGTCCTCGTCAAAGCTTATTTCCCAGTACATTCAGCATCTGGCTCATATTCGCAACCTCGGACATATTCTCAAAGCTATCATTTTCAACATCTTCAAAGGCAATATTTTGATCGCTGACAGCTTCTTCACCAGATCCGCCATCAAGTGACAGTGACACTAATATTTTATTGCGTTCAGTTCGGTTCAGTTTGCTGTTGATACTTCCTATTCTTTTGTTTTCTGCCTGTAGTAACTATGAGTGAAACGTCACTTCATCATTGTGTATCAATTTGCTTATAATTTAATTAAGATACTCTTCCAATGAATTTTTTCAACTATGCATCCCTGTTAACTCTACACAAAAATAGTCTAAATTTCTAGTCTAAAACACCTCATTGCTACTTACAAACTTGAAAAACATGAGAGCAATAATAAAAAAAGAAGAGGTTGTTTATTTGGCAAATGCCACAAACAGTTGAGTAACTTAATAAAGTTGTGTTAGTCTCAAAAGGTGAAATATGTAACTGTCAACAGAGCTGAAAAAAATATTTAGCACTGCTCATTTTGTCAGTTTTTGTCATTACTCAGAAACACTGTAAAGACTTTTATATTGTTACAAAAATCTATTTTTTAAAAAAAGCTGTTGTTTTGAACTTTATGGTCATCAAAGAATCCTGAAATAAATGCATCACGGTTTCCACACACACACAAAAAATTAAGCAGCACAACCGTTTTCAACATTGATAATAAAAAAAATTACCAAATCAACATTAGAATGAATTCTGAAGGATCATGTGACACTGAAGAATGGAGTGATGATGCTGAAAATTCAGCTTTGACATCACAGAAATACATTATCTTCCAAAAATATATATGTATATTTTATTTTGTTTTCTGCCTGCGGTGACTATGAGTGAAACATACATTTTTTTATCAATTTCCTTTTAATTGAATTAAGATACTCTTGAACCTACACTCTAAAAAAAAAGGCTCGTAAGCATAGGGGAACCTTTTTTAGTGCTATATAGCACCAATTTTGGTGCTTCAGTGGTTCTTCAGCGGTTCTTCAGAGGTGCTATATAGCACCTTAGTCAAAGAACCGCTGAAGAACCTCTGAAGAACCTCTGAAGAACCGCTGAAGAACCACTGAAGCACCAAAATTGGTGCTATATAGCACTAAAAAAGGTTCCCCTATGATTACGAGCCAAGAACCATTTTTGGTGCAATATAGAACCTTTTTTTTTTTTAGAGTGTATCAAAAGAGATCAGGAGCTAAGAGAATGAGAAAAATGGAAACATTGCTTATTTTAATGAACTTTTATTCCCATAAAACAACATAAAAGTGCTCCTCTGCATGTGGCACTGCAGACTAGCCAAAGCTAGAGAGCGTTAAACAGCTTTGCTGCAAAGCACACAGACATAGTGTTAGTATGTCAGCCATAACATCTCTGTTAACGTCATGAGAGTATAATACTGTTGAGTTCATAACAACAAGAGATGCTAAGACAAAAGACGGAAAAAAACTTTTCAAATGAGAGGTTTGAATTAAATAATTTTTTTCCAGAATTTTTAAAAAAGTCTATAAATCACAGGCTGATATCTTTCTTGCTCCAATAAAAAATATAACAAGTAATAATAAAAATTGGATAGCCAGTATTTCATGAAAGTAACTGGCTGTATTATTATTAATATCAGGGAAAATACTGTAAGTTCAGAGTTCACATGGCCCAAGATATGTTGGCTGCATGTTCTTTAGCCTTCATGCGCAGGACAGCGATGCTGGAGGACCGCCGTTCAAACTCGGGTTTGGCCTCAAACGTGCCGTGACTGTTCGGTGACGGAGCAAGAAGCGAATCGGCGAAGAAGTTATTGAGAGACACGTGATTAACTCCAAACTGATTTTGCTGGTGATTGGGGAAGCCCACGTAACCGTGCTCGGCGGCCCTCGGCGAATGGGGGTAGGGAGATGTCACGCAGGGAGGGGAACCCCGCGGGATCATGCAGGACGACACTACGGAGCTGCCTGGAGCGGGACCAGTCCATAAGTTGTTGGGAATCTGTGTGGTCAGAGAAATCAATAACACTTGAATGTGAGACTTTGCTACATGTCTAGAAGAAATGGAAATGGACAAAAAACAGGCTTGAATAATAATGAAAGTACATCAACAGTTTCGCATTTGGAAAGTTGATTCAATTTTAATTCAAATTTAGTATGCCTGGGAAACGTTTCTGATGAACCGATGACATCACATCAGATACACCCTCAATCTGCATTAAAATACAGTGACGATTACATCCAAGACTTTAAATGAATCCAGACCAGGCTTTTAAAAACAAACCCTGCAGTCCACAAAAATGCATCTGTGTTCACCACAAAAATCTGACTGTACACATGTCATGGGCATAAGACAAACACAAGCCCTGCAGTCTGGTTTACAACATGCCTGGTGCAATAAGGACCTGCTGTAATGTCAAATTAAGGCAGAGACTATGGAAAACGCACGAGTGAGGAATCTGCTCTCGGATGAAGGAAATTGAGGTCCCGTGGTGCCATGTAAATCTTCCTCTCCTATCCTCCCAACAGCTTTTGTCAGTTACCGTGAGACGGCTCTCTGCAGCCTGACTGACCGCCCACACCCGTCACAACAGACTCGAGCTCTGAAGGCTAATGCTTGCTGTCAACAATTCATGCATTGTGTGTGGGTCAGCAAGGACCATACACTCTAAAAAAAAAAGGCTCGTAATCATAGGGGAACCTTTTTTAGTGCTATATAGCACCAATTTTGGTGCTTCAGTGGTTCTTCAGTGGTTCTTCAGAGGTGCTATATAGCACCTTAGTCAAAGAACCGGTGAAGAACCTCTGAAGAACCGCTGAAGAACCACTGAAGCACCAAAATTGGTGCTATATAGCACTAAAAAAGGTTCCCCTATGATTACGAGCCAAGAACCATTATTGGTGCAATATAGAACCTTTTTTTTTTTTAGAGTGATATGCTGCTATTGGGTCAAATGTTTTGTGACTTCTCAGTCCTATTTTGTAATCAGATCGATAAAAATCTACTTATACAAGGTATGACAAATATGCGATTACTTCTGAGACATAATATATATGTATAGTGCAAACAAAAATTAAAAGGCATTCAAACAGTGCAGAACAACAGGGTTGCCAATAGGTAAACAGCCATGCATTGGATGATGGATTGATTTTGTATTTATTTTAGTTTTTGTAAATCACCTGTGAGTAGCTGTCTGTCCGGGGAAGCATCGATATGTCATACGTTGCTGCAAAGTGGCTTTTGGCCTGCTGGATCTGTCCATATCTTTCTCTCTTCCTCCACTTGGCTCTTCGGTTCTGGAACCATACCTTGAATAGAAAGAGGAAAGTTGAGTTATTTGTCTATGATGTTTTTTGATTGGGGTAACCTTTTATGTATTATTTTAAAGACGGAATCTGAATATATTTCTTGTTGTTTTACTTTATTTATTTTTTATAAATATTGAAGTTTATATTTTATAAATATTATTTCTTAAATATTGAAGTTTGTGATTAAATGTGAAGTTTATCCCAGCGGTCGGGTTAAATGTTTGCCCAGCCTGCTGGGTAGTTTTATTTAACTCAACTATTGTTTAAAAATGACTATTGCTTGCTTAAAATGAACCCAAAGCATGTTGGAAATTAACATTTATTAATATGTTTCACAAATTAACATTATTAATAAGTTTAATGAATAATAATTAAACAATAAACATGTATTAAATTGCTTACTAATAAATGTTCTCCTTTTGATTATTATTGTTGCCTCTAGTAATTATGTGTCTGATTTTTCATTTCCAACCTATTTTGGGTTCATTTAAAGCCAGCCATACAGTCATTTTTAAACAATTGTTGGGTTAAATAAAACTGCCCAGCAACCGGGCAAACATTTAACAACCGCTGGGTTAAAACAACCCAATCACTGGGTTTGTCCATTTTCAACCCAACTTGGGGTGTTTTTAACCCAGATTTTTTTAGAGTGAGGGCTTAAATTCATGAATTGTGACATAGGGAGTGTTACTAAGTTTGGTTACACTTTATTTTAAGGTGTCTTTGTTACACTGTAATTATATATTTAAGTACTGAGTAATAATAATTAACTACATCTACTTACTATAGGGTTTGGTTTAGTTGCATGTAATTATGCGTAATTTACTGTTATTGTATGGTAAGTACATGTAACATGTAACAAGGACACGGTAAAATAGTGTTACCCTAAGTTTAGATTGAAAACAAATACAGATCTATAACTAAATGAAGGTAATAAACACCATGGTAACAGTTCTTTATATCCATTAGGTTCCATTGCAGGATTTGTAGAGCAAAACGGTTCTTTAGGTTATTAAAAATTAAGAAAAAAAATGGTTCTTTTAAGAACTGTTCACTGAAAGGTTCTTTGGGAAACCCAAAATGTTTTTTTTTCTATGGCATCACTGAAACCCCGCATTGGAACCTTAATTTTTAAGATTGTATGTGTATTTTAGTGAGCACAACATGTTTTCATCAGGAGAGCATCTTTATTTCCATCATTTCATTTGTAGCCTATTAGTTTCTGTCCTTTTCTCGAGTTTTCAAGGGTTAAACTTGATTTTGTTGCGCAATGAACCCACACATTCTCAACCAACTCGTCACATATTGACGCTTGGTCAGGCGTCACTTTTTTATAACCCAATATATATTTTCATTTTTGCGACAACATTCGCATGACGGGGCGCCATATATTTCTCATTGAAAGCAATGGAGTACCTGTATGTCGAAAAATAACGCTAAAAAGTGACGCCGAGCGTCAAGCGCCACGCGTACATGTGTTGAATGAACAGGTTATTGCACCACTGTCGTTTTAACTTCAACATTTCGGTCAGAAATTCAAGTTAAGGTTGTTGTTTTTTTTACGTTGCTGTGTAGGTAGGCCTACGTATGAAGAATCAAAGTTTTTCTCAGACAAGGCCTCAGGCCTAAAAAAAATCGTAAGAGTTTTAGAGAATTATCCAAATGAAGCTGAGCAGTTACCTGAACTCTGGCCTCCGTGAGCTCCGTTCTCATGGCCAGCTGTTCTCTCACATACACATCTGGGTAATGGGTTTTCTGGAAGACTTTCTCGAGTTCCTCTAGTTGAGCGCTCGTAAAGGTTGTGCGATGGCGTCTCTTCTTGCTGCTCGACACGTTGCTGTCGCATTTTTCGCCGATGTCGTCCAGCTCTGTTTTGTCTGGTCCGGTTGTGGCCGGTGAGACTCTGATACTGCAGCAGTTCTCCATCGCGTGCAGGCTGCTGTCCTCTGTTTTCGGAGCGCAGTAATTCACGCCTGTGGTCATTGTGAAAATAAGGGGTAGTTGACATAAAATTGTAGTTTCAGCAGCATCTAAAACGAAATCTAAAACTTAATTTAAACAATTGTATAACACATATAAACTGCATGGAATTAAGTTGTAGGACTTTTTCAAATATGCCTATTTTTGTTACACCGTAGGCTATATCTCAAAATGTGTATAACATTATGAAAAAAACAAGACCCTAAATATACACTTTATTCATATCTATATAAATAAAAAGCTCGTGTTATATGTCAACTACCTATGTAAGTTTAAAGCGCAAAGAAAGCGGATGGAATAAGCTTAGCCTATGTGGGCCTATTATTTGTCCATTTATTTTAGTCCATCTAAAATCAGGGGAAAATTACATTGATGTATTTTAAAATTGCTCTTTTAATGAAAATGATTCATTTATCTTATCTTTCGTATTACTTGTTAATGAAGTGTTACCAAAAGTTAAACGATAAGCGGATAAGAGCAATGCTTTTAAGGGAATAATATTATTTTAAAGGCCAAACATTTTTTATTTAGAATTACAAGGACAAGGGAAATGTTTATTATATATATATATATATATATATATATATATATATATATATATATATATATATATATATATATATATATATATATATATATATATATATATATATATATATATATATATATATATATACTGTTCATTGTATTACATATTGTTCATAACTTATATTTTGAAATACTATTAGGCTGCATTGTAACTAAACGCATAATTTAAACGTTTGAATTGTTGAAAACTTCTAACCTTTCAAAAAAAAAAGACAAAAAAGAAGAAGCTTTTTCGCTCTAAACGTATTGCCATAGGCCTACCAATAAATAAAATATGCAAAACATTTATTGTCGGCATAGGCTAAAACCGGTCATTATCTAAATGTAATTACCTTTATTTTTAACTGTAAAACAAACTATATTACAAAAGGTGGTTTTATAGCCTGATGCCACAGGAGAACATTCTGACACAAAGTTTTCTTTGCGAACTTTTCACCATAGAAATCGGTGCTTTAAATGATCTCAACTTCAACGCATTGACTTGAAGAAACATAGCCTAATTAGAAAACCACAACTTATTTACTGAACCAAGGTGTTGCAAAGAACCACGGGGGAATCTTTAAATATTTTACAAAATGTAGATTGTACAAAGTTGGGGAAAAAAAGTTCATTTTTTCTCTCAAAGCCGGACTTACTGTTTTGGTTGTCAGACGGAGACGATCTGTCCATCGAGCTGTGTTGATCATTGCCCTGCATCGAGAAGGCTTGGACGCATTTCGGTGATGTCTTGTTGTAGTACGGCACATTGTCTAAAGTCTCCATGACTTGGTCCATGTAGTAATCGCTGCCTTTAATCGCTTGACTTTTCAAGGAGAACTTGTCGCTCAAGTACTCCATCATGGTCCTCTGGCCTCGTCTCAAGCATGAAGCGCGTCAATGGACACCATAAATGTTTTAGTGATGTCAAAAATGAAGCAATGCAGCCAATTATTTGTACAAGTCGTTAATTTGTCTTGTCTTAAAGAGACCGAGGGCCTCTCTTTATACGGCAAAGAGTGGGAGATTCAAGCAACCACCCAACTTCTGAATATGGAGAAGGTGAAACTCCACCCACGCGCACAAGCACTAAATAAGATTTATGAAACTCGGTGATGACCCGAAATCAAACAGTTACACTTGCTTTCGCTTTCAGTGGGTTTGGATATCCCTAATGATTATTTAACTGATAAATATATTGCGCGATATTTCAAGCGTTAAACCTTTTGTAAACAACATTAAGCATTCACAAACTTAGTGAAATGCTTAAAGAACATAAAGTAAGTTGTCTTTATTAAGCACAGACGCTTTACACATTTTACGTTATTTAATCAAATAAATAAAGTTATTAATACATAGCCTAACATCACGAGGAAAACATCAAACGTGTAACTTTTGTATTAAAAAAATGTAGGCTATTTCATTGTTATTACTGCAAATAAGTAGGCTATAGAATACTTAATTTTCTTAATGTTTAAAGCATAATCTTAGGCTATTGCCGAGAATATGACGCATTACGAGATACATTATTTAACGTTCTTAAATGTCATTAAATGATTTAAGCATCGTATTTGCTCTATATTATAATTATATGAATGATTTTAAGGTTATTGATATTTTACTTTTGATCATTTTGATACTATTTATCATTTTAAATGCACATTGCCTTGTTATACATTTCAATGAAATTATAACAGGCACTTCTTACTTTTAACTTCTATCAAAAGTTTTTAAAATCCAGTTTAATTACGGTCTTTTCGCCTAAATTAATAATAATAATTTTAAAAATCATTTTCAACGTAGGCTACAGAAGTTGAACCAGTGAAGTAAACATGTAAATACAAAGCATTTTTTTTTAAATATACTTGTTCTTCTTATAATATTCTATTCTAATATTTATTTATATCGGCATGACAAACCTGTGTTTGCAGGTCTCGTGAAATGTCAATCTGAATCTTCCAATCAAGAGACGAATAATAGCTCGACGGCACGCAGCGCGCGCTTGTGATGAATGATGACCGGTTAATACAACTCAGCAAAGAATTCCTGTTTCTGTGACCTGAATTAAAATATTATAAAAGCTTTAACATTTTGAAAAGCTGTCAAAGTTCGAGAGTTGCTTTAACCAATTGTCACAAATTATCAAGCCTGATGGGAGTTAGTTGTTGTTGTTTTTTTTGGTTCAATAAAAGTGTGATATATAAAAACTGTATCAAAATAAAGTAATTTGTTCTGTTATACTTTTATCAGTTGTTTAGCTCAGTTGGCACATTTGGCTCTATCCGAAAATCCACTGATAACGCAAACACCGAAGAGCTTCACATTCCCGACAGCAACAGTTGTGACACGCGCACTAAGCATGAGGCCGATTAAGAGTCATTGTTGGATGCGAGATTATAAAGCCTGGCTACAAACCTTACCACCAAAATGATTTTGCGACCACCTAAACGATTGTATTTCAAACAGGAAAGGCGTCATCCGATACCACCCTCACTCCAAAGTGTGTGTAAGAGATCACCGTCTTCTCTCTGCCAGCAATCGTACCACCTGCCAGGCTAGCCATATCTAAGGGTCACTTACAATGCTTGGGGTTTGATGGTGCCACTCCGAGAAAAAAATGAAAATAAATAGGGGTGCTCTTAAGTAGCAGGGGGGTTTCTTATTAAGGCTATGAAATGACCTTCTATTTGGACCTCTTGCTGGGGGGAAAATGTGAGAAATTCTGTGTGGTTTGTTGAAATTTTGTCTGCGCATTAGAAGCCAAGCACATGAAAGCGCAGGAGAAGCTATATGGCTCACGGCCTAATTTCACTCAATTAAGCGCGCAAATACATGCAACGCTGCAAAATAAACTCAAATAAGTGAACATTAAAGCAAAGAGACATTTAAAACACTTGATCTGTCATTTGATCCTTTCAATACCATTTTAAATATTGTTTTTAGTAAAATATGTTTTTGCAACATTATAGGCAAATATTCTCCAAATTGAGTCTTTATTTTTGTATCATTACTGTTTATTATTTTTCAAGTTGCAAGCATCCAGGCATTGTACTCAAATCTTTAAAATACGTTTTAAAAAATATTAATTCAAATGTGTTAACATAATATATGGAGTCTTAATAACATAATATACTGTCACAACTGTGAGGATCCTTGCATGTCCTTAATAATATAATATGAAAACCAAATATATAATGACACCATTGTTATTTTAGCATCATTTAGATACTATTATAGTTTTTATTAATATTTGGAATTACATTTTATGTTATTAAAATTTCAGCTAAAGTTTTAGTACATTTTTTGTTCAGATCAAGTTTACATATTATATGTGTGTGTAAACTTGATAATCAAAGTTTAATAAATAAACCTGAATGACAGAGGGATATTAATCTGATATCTGTCAAATTGGTACAGAGAGGAGTTAATTATTTTCTCTATTATGAAGGTTCATTCTTAAACCATTTTAATGGTTTTGTTCAGGCCAATGACGTTTGTCATATTGCCTCTCTGCTTTTCTCTCTCTCTTATGTAGTACAGACAGAATGAATCTCTGGTGAAAGTCAGAGTTCAGGACGAGCGTGTCAGCTGGGTTTATGTACATATGCCTTTGCAGTCACTTAAGTAATTAAACGATAATAAACGGTTTGTGGCCACAGCCACTTCTTCCAGCTGCTGTGATTGAGCTGCTCAGGTCAGGCCAGGTGCATTGAGCTTGCAACGTGAAATTTGGTTTGAAAGGCCTTTTCATTTTAGTGTGAAGGATTATTCAATGAGTATTTATTTTCGCCATAATGCGTTCCTGGGTAGTTAAACACAACGTAGTCTATTAGAAACTCAAACAAACCAATAGGTTTTATATGGCTCTGAAGGGCTTTACTAACCCTATAAAGATCCGCTCTTGCTGACAGTTGAAAAGATTATCTCTCAGGGTTCGCTTGATTTCTGTGGGTAACAACTGGCATGAATTACCTGCTGGCATCAGTCTGTTATGCTGAGATTCAGCAAAAGTGGAAACTTGGAAATGTACTGCTATATATGGGCCGCCTATCCAAACACAATGCCAAAACTCCCACTAATAAGACAGCCTTTTTTCAAGACTTAGGCTATTTTATAATTTCTGGGTAAACAAAGTTAAAATACAGAAAGAAGGATATTATCTTACACTAACTCTAAAGAAAACACATCTAACTCTGATGTATGCCTTTCTTTTATCCTATTTTTGGACTGTTTGCCATAGACGCATTTGATCAGAGATTAAAAAATAGGTGTTTGAGGCAGAGCTGAGTACAAACCAAATACTTTATTGTCAGTGATCTATGATATATTACTTTCATTAAATGTGCATCATTTTATATTTAGCTTTATGCACAACACAAATCCCCAGTATAAGGAAAGAAAAAAGCCCCAAGTAAATTAAAACAGGAACAAGCTGGTTTTTATTGCCTGTCATTGTCTGCATATTAAGCATGTCATTTGTAAATGGTTTCCACCCATTCCATGGCTCGCAGTGCTCATGTTAAATGGAGTGATACTTGAAAGCAATACGTATCCTGTGACCGCCTGCAGATATTTGGGCTATATCTCATCCATTGCTTCTAATTCATTTGCAGAAGAGGAAGCTGGATTTTAGTAAAAACAGCAGCTGCAAGGAATTTCAGCGGAGATCAAATGTGCATTGTAAGTCTTGTTAAGGGCTTACATCAACAAGGCATCCATCACACTCGGAATATATACACGGCCGCAAATACGAAGGGCGAAAACAAAAGAACAAACCGAATCAATATTATCTCAGTGCAACAAACACAAGCTGATGTGGTTATCTTTTTACTTGTTCAATTTGGCCCTCTTCTTTCCTCCACCCCAGCCTCCACTGTGTCGCACCGGGTTGTCCCGGAACGAGATGCGTTCCTTTTGAATCGGAGCTGAACTGACTCTGGTGGGTGATGGCAATTCTGTTTCTGTGAAGACAAAGATCATTTGATAAAAATACACCTTCAATGATGCTAATACCTGTCAAGACTTTGACTGACATTTCTGGTGTTTCTAACAAGCGCAGTTCTTTCAAACGCATAGAACAAAGCAAGCTTTTTTTCTGTAGCTGATGCGTTCCACGTGTAGAACCCATGGCTGCGCTCAGCGAGAAGTCATGCATGGTAAAACGAAACGGCAGGTAAAACTTCATACCGTGCATCACATCTTGCTACAACAAAATATGTCCTTACGTAATTTTAGGTAAACACTTTATTTTAAGGGGACATTTTCACATTACTGCAGAGTAATTTCAAGTAACTAACTCTAGGGTTAAAGTTAGGGTTGGGATATGGTTTATAGTATGTACATGTATTTATTTAGGTAATTACACTGTTACAACGTAACCATTTTACAAATGTAGGAACTGTTTAGCTAATACAATTTTTAGCTTTTGCTACATTTGTCTGCATTTGTTCCTTGTCTGTGTTGATTAAAGTAGAAAAACTAGACGTCAGCCCTCGATTGATATTAATTGCACTTCAAACCCTGGACGTTTATATTCAAAGAGACAAATGTTGTTAACCGAATTCAGTGGGCTGATATTTAATAAAACGGCCACACACTCACTTAACCGCTGTGACCAAACAAATTGTTTTCAGCCATTTTGCTCCCATTACCTTTGAAAGAGGGCAAAAAAATGAGGCACCGGGAGATTTCCTCTACACACATAATGAAAACGTTTATGGCTCCCTAAACTGTTCTTTATGGCTCGGCCCCAGTAAGTAGAGGGTATCTTGTTGCATTAAAGCTAAGTAGTATTTATAGAGTCCTTACAGTAATTGAACATAGTACTAAGCATGTCAACTTTGTGCCCATGACCTAATCGCTCACGCTGATCCAATTCAAATCACAAGAGGCCTATGATGAGCTGGGAAAATTTGTATTATGTTAACACGCAACGGGAATAAAACATTCTCTTTCAGAAAATGAGTCCTGATATTTGCGGATTATAGAGGAATAGCTTTTGCACACAAACTGCAAAATGAATCTATAAAGGAATCTTGCATTTACATTTCCTTTGATCTGTAGAATCAGTCTTAATGCCGCGAAGCTCTCTCTGATAATTCACCTATAAATACCTCTATGTGAAAGGCTTGATTCAGTCAGTCATTCAGACAGCCAGTCAGTCATTCAGTCGGTCAGGCTGTCAGCATCCTCGTGGATTTCATTTTCAAATCATCAGCGGAATCCAATTTGGCTTCATTAGGACAGACAGTGAAAAGCCTTCACAGCCCGACATCACTATGTTAAATGTGCTGAGCCCTGCTTGTGTCACTCAGTGGGATCTTTGTCAGGGTGAGTCCTGAGTTGCACGGAGTGTGTGACAGAGCTCGCACTTAATCAGCGAGGTGTCAGGGGTCTCTCACTGACCGTTTCCTGCTGAAAGAGAGATTATTTCCCCCCCGTCCCCTCATCGACCCTGGCATCTGTCTGCTAAGCTGACACGCGTGCACATAGACAATTATACACACACACACATATACATATATATTATATGTTACCATTCAAAAGTGTATGGTCAGTAAGATTTTTTTATGTTTTCGGAAGAAGTCTCTTTTCCTCACCAAGGCTGCATTTATTTGATCAAAAATACTGTAAAACAGTATAATGTAAAATATTATTACAATTTTAAATAACCGTTTTTCTATTTTATTATATTTTAAAATGTAATTTCTTCCTGTGATGACAAAGCTGAATTTTTTGCATAATTTCTCCAGTCTTCAGTGTCACATGATCCTTCTGAAACCATTCTACTATGCTGATTTGGTGCTAAAGAAACATTTCTTACTAAGATCAATGTTGCAAACATTTGTGATGCTTAATATTTTTGTGGAAACTGTCATACTTTTTTTTTTAGGATCCTTTGATGAATAAAAAGTTAACAGAAGAACAGCATCAATTTGAAGTATAATTTTTTTTCATAAGCTTTACTGTCACTTTTGATCAATTTAATCCTTGCTGAATAAAAGGTAAATTCTTAAAAATAAAAAACGTAGAGACAACAAACTTTTGAATGATACAGTACATACATATATATATATATATATATATATATATATATATATATATATATATATATATATATATATATATATATATATATATATATAATATAACATGTTTGTCTAAAAGTTATTATGTATGCATTAAAAGTATAAATTCCCCAGTGGAAAAAATGATCAAACCTGCTTTTTCCCATATAACAAAAATGCATGGTGATGTCAAGTGGTTTTTAGTTGTGTGAAATCGGATTTGTGTGGTGTTGTAATAGGTTATCAAGTGAGCCAGATGATGTGTACGTTCATGTCAGTTTCCATCGAGCGCTTCATGCCACACCCACTGTACTCTGTGTGCAGTATTTGATTTGGCACCTGACTGACATGATTTAACCTCACATCATTGTGTGAAGTCCGTAGTGTTTTAAAATTCTTCCTTAATTAATCCCATCCCTTAACATTTCAGAAATTATTACAGAGATAAATTATACAGCGATGATGTTCTGAGTACAATCTAAAAGAGATAAAGTTAAAAAATATATATATTTCATAGTGTACTGTATGTACTCATAAGAGAAGTGGAGAAGGGCGTTTCACTGCAAAAACATTCTTTTTTTGTTTGTGATGTTATCAACAATGAGGGCACAGATGTTTCTAATGTTAATGGGCATTTACATACTTCATAAAAAACAATTTAAT
This sequence comes from Gobio gobio, assembly GCF_949357685.1. NCBI lineage: Eukaryota > Metazoa > Chordata > Actinopteri > Cypriniformes > Gobionidae > Gobio > Gobio gobio. Next base: position 41,111,946 of record NC_137115.1, on the reverse strand, counting down.
CAGCCAAAAATTTTTGAAATGCAAATGGTCTGCTTGAGCAATATTTTTACGCAACACTTAATTGAAGCAAATAAAAATGTTCACTGCCTGAATATGCAATTGGTCTCTCGATGGCACAGATATTGTCATTAGGAAAAGAATGTTTTTTATATTTATTTTATGTTTACTTAAGTAAAAGACTCACTTCTGTTTTCAGCTGAGTATCTCCGAGCTTGAGTATGCTTTTTAAGAGGTGGAGAGACATCAGTGGAGTCGGCCCAAAATCTTGCTCCGGAATCTACACCGTCTCTGTCCCCAATGGCCTAAGAAAAAAAACAGGTACATTAAAGTGTAGACAACCACTCACACACTCAAACATGCATACATTCACTCTCCTACAAATAAGTATTCATGGGGCTGACAACAGCAATTGTTAGTAAGTTTTTTTTATTTGTACGAGTACTACTTTTAATGTAACTTCACAGTTACTAACACAGGATCATACTTGAGAAAAAAAAGTTAACAGTGTCATGTAAGTTAAAAGGTTTAAATACAGAAAAGCCAAAAAAAATGGCTCTTACCACAAGCTGCACTCTCCCACCATTAAGAATATCATGGCCAATATCAGGGAGGAAATGTTCCCTAAAAAAGTCATTGAATAGATTATCTTTAACACAATTTACACCACAGCACATTCACAACATGTGAGATGGTGTACGTTTACAAGTCACCGCTATAATCGATCATCGTTATGAACTACTAGTTCAGAGCAGTGTGTCTCACCGTCCCGTGCCCGAAGAGTCTGTGTCGGGTTGGAGCCACTGGTAAGTTTGTTTTTCCTCTGCTTTCGGTGATTTGTTAACTTCATTCGCTGCTTTGTGAACTGCATTTGACATTAAAAAAAAAAGAAGAAAAGCATCCAAAAGATTTTTTTTCAGACACGTCCGTTTAAATATTTACAGAAATAAACTACATTTTGAAGAGGGCTTGTTTGCCAGACAATTCCTGATAGGCACCAAGTGAATAAAAAAAAGAACAGTTCTGGACTGTAGTTAAAAGCAAAAGAAACAAGTCCGTGAGGTTGGATAGCACATGCAAATGACGTTTGTTTCGGGAACTTCTGTGGTGTATATTTAAGTCTGCTAAGCAAAAAAAGCAAAAGACAAACGAGTAGGGAAATTTATGGACAGTGTCAATACATGTCACTAAAAAGCCTTAATTCAGAATAAACATGTGTTCTCGTTGGAGACTAGCATGAATTGATAACAACTTCTGACGGCCAAGTGCTGGAACTAATGAGCCATTTATTTAAGTCATTTTCATGGTTTTGCCAAAAAGTAAAGAGCAGACAAGGTTTATGGGTTACAGTTGTCATGGGTTAATTGAAAATCCACTAAAAATGTCAAGTGATTAACTCCTCCCTAAGGGCTGAACAAGAAAACGGGGAAAAAAGCAATCCACATTTATTGGTGCTGAAAAGTCTTAGGGCCAGATTTACTAAACAGGGCAAATTAGCGTGAGAGCACAATTCCAAAAAAGAAAAGCTGTTAGTAAATCTGGCCCTTAAAATGAAACCATTCTCCAGCATTAGCAGTATGTTTGCACTTTCAAGAGCCATCTTTGACTTTGAAGCTTTTCATACATTAATAAATGCAATAAACAAATAAATAGAACACATTTAATACGAATATTTGGGCCCAAAACATTTACTAACAGCTAACCCTCTTCTGGTGTTAAAAAACTACTGTCAGGATTTACTAAAGACACGCAGTGAAAAATTAGCACTGAAAAGGCATGGACAGTTATTTTTGCGGCTGACCTATTGCATGTTTTTGCAGGAGTTTCCCTTTCAAACACAAAATTTATGGGAGGAGAGTATTTGAATGAATCAATGCAAGGTGATTTACTAAGGTTTGCGCTAGTCAATTTACAGGTATTTGCGCCATTATTTAACGGCCAAAAAAAGCATGTCTTAAACCAGATGCTAATTTGGCTGCTCTTGTTAGATTGCGTTGGTCTTCATGGAAATAATCCGGCTGCGTCTGTGTTCTTTAATGTGCGCATTGTCAGTAAATCGCCCACAGAACTTTCCACTCCCATCGGCACATTTATGGGATTGTGCTCACAGGCTAATTTGCCCTGTTTAGTGAATCCCTTGGACACATAAAATGTATGAATTTCATTGTATTCAATAACAAAATATTTAGCCAAGAGGCCTTTGCAAGTAAATCATGCTTTTCTCAAAACTTTACCAAGTCATTTTTAGGGTTGGCTACCGAAAACTATATAACCGGTGTGTAACCGGAACGAATCAGAATGCAGATTTCGGTGTTAAAGTAGGTCTATTGTAGTTGGGTTAGGTGGCTTAGGTTTTACTGTGAATTTGTTAAGTAAATTGTGTTTTGTATCTATTTATATTTATATATTTAAGTATACTTTAATAAATTGTTCAATTTAAAGAATAAAAAATAAAAAGCCATTCCCAACCCTAGTTATTTTGCAATGACCTTTAATCAATCGGCCCTAAAGTCATTTTACATGAAAATGGTGCTTACGTTATTTTTAGTGCTGTCAAATTGATAAATCTCATCCAAAATAAAAGTGTTTACATAATATGTGTGTGTACTGTGTATAATAATTATGTATATATAAATACACACACATGCATGTATACATTTAAGAAACAATTATATTTATATTTACATTATTTATATTTATATATTAAATAAATACATGAATGAGTGTGTGTGTATTAATATATACATAATAATTATACACAGTACACACACATATATTATGTGAAAACAAACTTTTATTTTGAATGCTATTAATCGCAATTAATCGATTTGGTCAACTGGTTTGATATTGTATAGTATATCTAATGCAATGATATTCATGCATTTTAATACCACTGGTTTTTTTTTTTTTTAAATAAGTATTATAGAATAGAATAGAATATTGCAGTTAAGGTGCCCAAGTTTATATGATCATTCAACTTTATTTATAATGTATATTAATATTTAATTTACAGCATTTAGCTGATTTTATATTAAATATAACTCTATTTTAACAATGATAAACATGTTACTTGAGTTAATAAAAAGTGACTCATAAAAAGATGTGCATTAATGAACCACTTTTTAGGTTCATAATAAGTATTATTATTTGTTGAAAAGTTATAAAACTACAAGAAAAAAAGAGATTGAATGTCTCAGTGAACAAACAGATTTAAGGGATGTTAACCACATATATTAACCACAGATATTATATGATAGAAACACATGCACATGTAGCATCCAGTAGCTCTAGAACTCGCATCCCCCATCTATCCCAGCCTCAGGACATTAGGAGGCCCAGGAGTCACGGCTGTTAGAAGGGCTCTTAAATACATTAGGGCAGTGTGGTGCTGCTATGGCAGTGGCAGGAGTCAGAGAATCAGCTCTTTCACAGAGGCTCAGGATGACAGAACCGAACTGCTGGGGGTGGGTTCAGACAAGCAGGTCAAAGTGATTCCCTTAAGGTCACTGTGCAGGTATTTTCAGAAATCCTACTCTCCCTTCATACCAGTACTGAGGCAATGACACATGGTTAGTCCTGAGTCCTGACAAAACCAAGATAACAACTGCCCTGATAACCCTAAAATGACATTAAATACACAGATCTTAAAGAGAGAGAGAGAGTACAAAAACATATTAAGATTATATATGCACCCTCAGAGGGGACTTAAAAAATTTTTTTTCCAAAAGTAATATTTCATCTACAATAGATCTTTCATATTTTGATGCGTATATATATTCCATCTCACATCTCTATCAAGAATTCTTCCATAGATTTTCTAGTTATTTTTGGGTCTGACTTACTAAACTGGAATTTGGTGTCCAAAATGCCTAAATTGTTTCACTGCAGTGAAGTCACCCCATGCACACACGCATATGCTATCCACAAGACACACTGTGTGTGTGTGTGTGTTTGTGTGACTACGAGACATACCCAAGGGGCTTTGATTGTTTGGGAGTTCTCCGAGTAGCCTCAAAGAGGGAGGTCAGGTCTTTTATCGTGAGGTTCTGTCTCCCACTTTCCTTTACCCTGGGTCAAACCTTCACCTCCAGAGAGTAGACCACAGGCGGTCAACCAGCGGTCAACACACACATACACACACATTGTCAATCACATCAATTTGAAGCAATCGGAAAAAGTACACCGAAATGGAGGGAATCTGATTCATCCTAATGTGAGATTTAAATCTCACAAACTTTTTTTAAATTTAAGAACTGATGTTTTAAAAACTTTATTTTACTAAAGTGCAAAAAAACACCTCAAAATGTTATAATTAGTAATTTGTTAAGATGGACAGCTAGACATATGACCCAAGTAAGACATATGTCAGTTAAACCTCTTTCGACTGATCTAAAGTGGACTCTGTGGACTCTTGTAAGATTTCCTTGCAAAGGAATCCACCCACACCAAAAGCATCATCTACTTGAGAAGTGATACAGTGCCAAGCCCAGCAGATACAGGAGACTGTAAATACAGGACACATGGTGCAAATCAAACACAGGAGAGCAGCAAAAACTTGCAGGTTAATGCAAAGCAACTACGCTGCATTTAACAAAAAAGTGATTGCATTTCTTAAGATTAAAGACGTCGAAAAGGACTGTCATGGGACTGCGTCCTGGCTTTGGGGTTGGGTAAGGCTACCTGCTCTTCCCCTCTGCTGACCTGCGGAAGGCACCAGCAATACAACCCCAACCCCACCAGGGACGGCCCCAAGCCTCAGGCTACAGGCTGGCCGCCGCTCCCCTGCTCTCCCCCAGCAGGGGCTTACATTTCAGCCGAGCGCTCCAAGCCCCCTTCTGGAGGTGATTAGCCCCCCGAAGCCGTGACAGATTCTTTCCGAGATATCCGCCTCACTCGTGTTTATTTTATCCAAGCTCTCTTTTGTGGATGTGCTGGACATGAAGTAACCCACTTGAAAATGGGTATCGGCTTACATACGCCATGGGACTGGCGGAGGAGTCGGAACAACAACAAAAAAAGTCAAGAAAAAAAAGCAACCGTTCGCATGTAAAGAGGATATCTTTTCATTTATTTGCCCTGCTCTTTAACGTGACCCTTCATCTATCCCTTATCTCTTACGCTCGACCCCCCTCGGTAGCATCGCACTGAAAGCCCCACCCCCCGAGGGTGGCACTAGGGCTGCAGACAGCACTCTCTCTCAGTCTGGAACCCCTAAGTGCCCTACCTCCTCTGTACTTAACTCAATTTCACACTTCAGGTCCGCTACAAAGTCTCCTGAAATACAATCATCTTGTTTATTCTCCACCATCCCAAACAACGTATTAGCTAGCTATTTACGATCCCATCATGTGCATTCAATTTAATCGAGCGATGTGTATGTTTTTGTGTATTACACACAAGGTAGATCCAAGCGTGTCCCAAATGACTGTATGGATCTAACCCACGGGGAATAATAAAAATGGATCAGTTCTCTCGAATTCAGGAAATTGCTGTATATTATATGACAACAACTGATTCATATAATAAACCAATTGATTAATATGGTGAATCAGTTCATTTATATAAAGAAAAAAAGTATATATATATATAGTAATTCATTTGAAATGTGATTCATTTTATAATTGATATGGTGATTTATTTGGTTTGTGGAGTATATACAGTCCTACCTTTAAAGTTGTCTTTGCAAGCAAAACGTCTTCTTTGAGTTTCAGTGGAAACAAACTGGCTACTGTGGCTCCTGAACAGGGCCAGACGTGGATTTGGGTCTAGAACACATAACACAGAGACAGGAACGCAGCCACAAATGAGCTCATACGAATGCAGGATTCATCGAGCAGACAAGCGCAAACAGAAAACCGACAGAAACCAAAGCTTCACTTTCCATTACGAGACCAAAGGGCCCATGGAGCAGTGGCTCTAAGAGCTTGACACAGGCCCTCATTTGATGGGGCCATGATTGGATTTGTGGCATTAGAGTCACGCACTCCTGACCTTGATCAAAGCCGGCTTCAGGCCAACCCTGGAGGATCCAGACCAGGGCCAGGACTATCGTGTCTGGGATTCTTCTTAGACTCACGGCCCATTGAACTTATGAGTGCTGATGTTTCCTAGATCCTAGTAATGAAGCTGATTCTGGGCCCTTGGAACTCAAAGCACGATGGAATATATGTAAGAATGTTTGCAGACAGGACAATCGAACATGACAAGGCATGGAGCAGGGTGGAGCTGCTTGCTGTTATGGCAGATTAAGCTTCTCATGGAATCACAAGCTCCATGCTAAGTGCGGCACAATTGCTCACCAAAGACATAGACGTTTCTGATTGTCATACAGATTGATTGATAGCAGCCTTTTTTGTGGTATTGATTTTAATTTGACTAAATATGCAGTATTAAAATGCTGTGCAACTTGACTGACAGGAATGTACTTGCACCGGCTATGCCGGATGCTTATACTGTATCTACAGTGGGATCTACAGTGGAACCTACAGTGGTTTTCAACCTTTTTGAGAACCCCATTGTCCACAACAATATTCAAAGGCCCCGTCACGGTTTCCAGTTGTGATTTACTGGATAAGGATTAAGGATAAGGATTTTTAAAGAATATTTTTTACTTTATAATATTTTGTAGCTTGGCCTAACTATAAAAATGTATATTCATAAAATGTATGAAAAATGCACAAGGAATTATATGATATTATTGACTTAAATGACTTTCCCAGGTCTAGAAATCTGATTTTTTTATCATTGTAAGTCATGTTGAGGCCCCCTGAATGAGATGCACTGATTTAGGATCATATGATCTACTGTATTAAAAGTTGAATGGTTTTAAGTATTGCTCATTGGATAGATGGACGGATGGATGGATGGATGGATGTGCCTACCCAATAATCTTTTCTCCTGCTTTCTCCTGCCTTTCATTTTTTTGACTCTCTTCAGCATGAGAAGGGCAGTGGTGTCATTAGTGATGCCCCTAAAATAGAAGTTAGCAAGAGTAACTAGTGTAATTTTTTTTTTTTAAATGTAGAATTATTTTTTAATTAGCATTTATTCCAGTAATATTATTTATTATTGGAAGGACTGCACAAAGTAGAACAGAAACATACCATTCTTTGAGGATTTTTTCTGATTTCTCGGACAGGTTGTTCTTTTCAAGGACTGATCTGGAAATGTTTGTTTAGAAAACCATAGACATTACAAGGAAACATTAGCAAAATGTTAATTTAAATAATCGTCAGCATTAGAAACAAAGCCAAATGATTACCTGCTACTAAGGTGAGGCGACACTCTTTGCTCCAAGCAGGCTGCATCTTCACTATCTGACCAGGCATGTTTCGGTTGCCGTGGAAAAAGAGATTGGGTCTTTGGCGGCATGGGCTGTAAGTACCACAAAGATAATCAAAGATAGCTTCAGTATGCCGTTTCTTACACAAAGACTTGCTTGATGTGCACTTTCAATTTATTCAAGGATAGATAGTAGCCCTGCTGCTCAGTTTTCATCTTGGTTATAGAACATTGAAGCGCATTCGACAATCTCTACATCTCCACAGCAGCAGCTGCATCGCATCACATCACAGCGACGCTACCGTGATAGAAAAGGCCAGCTCTTGCTAAAGAAAAGAAACCGCAGGAGACAAAGCACCGTGCTGAAAAATGACATCTGCTGACGAGAAGGAAGTTTGAGGCGGCCCAGAAAGTAATTGTGTTTTTGGAGGCAATAAATACGGCACTTAATCACCCAGAGAGACTCTGATTGCGCCGGCACACAGACAGAAGGAGGGTTCGTAGAGCTGTTACCTTTGGCAATGGCAGTTGTTCCGAAAATGGCATCATTCTGGCCGGTGAAGCATAGGAATGCAGGGTTATCCAGTCTTTCTCCAGCACTTTCTATTTACAACAGGACACAAACAAAATTAAAAAGAGCTGGACTGCACCATTCTAAAATGGCATCTGCTTGGATTTGCATAGTTGATAAAGTGCATCTTGATGTTTTCATAATGCCTTCAAAGCAAGTAGCAGATCACATTAAGTTAAAAGCACTGAACTCGTTTCCTGTGTGTGACAAACACTTGAGAATGTATGCACTTCAAAACAGATTTTTTCCCCCTGAAGTCGTGACAGGCAGAAATTGGAGGGCCAACACATGAAAAACTCCAGAAAATTCAGATGTAGACCAATAGTACAGATCAATTTAACATGACATCGTAATACACTATAATAAATCGCCTAATAAGCTACACAGATGAGCTCACTTAGTGTAATTCATAGGTTAAGCCAATGTTAAGTTGAGTAAACGTGATGCAAACGGGCAGAAAATAGCAGGTGACATAAGAAAAAGAAAAGACGTTTTCCTTCCCCTCTTTCCCGCTCATTGACTGCTCTTTTTCAATACCTAATCACTGCTGACAGCCTCCCGCCTCACGGCTACGAGCGCTAGTTAAAGGACTGTCAGCGCAGTGGCCCAGGCTATCTGTCTGCCGACTTCACTGTAATGGCAGGAGCACCACGCATCTGCTCATACCTCATCAAAAATGAATTCGTCCATGTCCACCTCTTCAAAGTCCTCATCACTTTCTGTGATCTGAGCGGCAGCTAGAGCACGGGCCAGTCTTTTCCGCAGAACGCAGCCTCTCCACACAGCCTGCAGGGGCAATACACACAGCCATGAATCACATGCAAGCATAAATATTGTGTGTTATCCCATTAGGAAGATAAAACATGTTAACCTCTGTTTAATTGCCCCGCGGTCTGCAGTTTGAACTTTCGGTGACTTTGGCTTTGTAAGACAAATGTAACACCGGGATGCCTTTAAATCTGCGTATTCCCCGCGGGAAAAAAAAAAGACTTAACAGATCAGAACCCTAGCGCTCCCACTCCAGCGACACGTTGGAATCTGATTAATCATTTTTTTCTCTCGGTTTGAGTCCTTAGAGACTCATTAAACACAAAGAGAGAGAGGAAATTTCCCTTAGAAGTTACATGTAAAAAGAAATAGCCTGTTTTCAAAAGCACTACCTACCGACTCAAAACAAGCCCTTGGCAGTAATAGGTGTAATGAAGATGATTTAATTTTATTCAAGTTATTTATTGCATTCATAAAAGGAGGTATGGAAAACACGTTTCCAGAGATATGATGCTGTAGATCAAACAATCCTTGATCAAAACCAAAATGAACATAGGAATTTTTGTGAGTCTCACCTGAATAACAACAGCAGCACGTTCCCTCTCAGGCCTCTCAATGCAGGTATCTTCCACCTTATGAAGACTTGATTTTGTGTTAGTTTTTTCAATTAAGCCTGGGAGGCCCTCACGTCTCCGCAATATGCATCTCCTCCGCCAGCGTCGCTGGATCACCACAGCTGCCTCTCTGAGTGATAGCACACAAGACAATTTTATCTGATGACTCACCAAGGTCAAGAGAGACTAAATGAATGTCGCTGAACTCAAGCCTCGGATGATTCATCTGCGCTAAAACATCTGGAGAGAGACCCAGCAGGGTTCCAATGTCATCTGAATGACTAAGAGATGAGCTTTATTTTGATTACCTTTAGCTAAAATTAAATGTACCTTCAAATCATGGGAGATTTTTTTCTACAAACAGACATTAAATGCTGTAAACATTAATGCGACGAAGTGAGAGAAATATTGTGTGTGAGTCGAGAGTCATACATTTTAAGGTTCAGTGCCTGAACAGGTTCCTTCTCACTTCGTGTCTCCATGCAGTCAGCAGATCGATGCTCAAGGTCAGATTGAGTCTTCTGTGGATCCTGCAAATCTGCTGTATGTCGAGGTTGCTTCTCTGGGCTTTGTCCCGGTGATAAAGATGCTTCAGAAAACCTACATGAGCTACTACAAGCAGCTGCCGCCAGTGAAACATCTTCATTGACACAGCTGTCACCATATTCATGGGCGTAACGCTGGTCCACTGCCAATCTGAACAGGTCTGCTTGGTGACCAATGGCGAGAAGCTGGGCATCATGTTGTGAGGGCGCAGAACTGCGTGAAAAATGTGAGGATAAAAGCACACAAATTTCATACATTAGGAACCATTCACACAAAAGGTCTTTGCATTCCACTGCGCTGCTTTTTCATTGTTTTTCTCTGAAAACATGCGCTGGACAGATGTGTTTGACCGTAGTGTTTGCATCGTGTGCTTTTGCAAAAAAAAATGATATTAGATAACATTAGTTCATGCATTAACTAATATTAACTAACAATGAGCAATACATTTATTACAGCATTTATTCATCTTTGTTTAATAAAACAAAGATTAATAAATACGTCTGTACTTCCACGGCCGTGACCTTTCTGATGTGATGACGTCATACGTCGCACATACTCGCATTTGAGGTTAAAAAGTATATGAATGTTTTTTTTTGTTTTAAATGACCGATTGCTTCGCTAGATAAGACCCTATTCCTCGGCTGAGATCGAGCTCTCTGAAGCCCTTCGAAGCCCTTTGAAACTGCATTGATTTGGACCTTCAACCCGCTGGTTGCAATTGAAGACCATTATGTGGTGAAAAATTCTGGAATGTTTTCCTCAAAAAACTTAATTTCTTTTCGACTGAAGAAAGAAACACATGGACATCTTGGATGAGATGGGGGTGAGTAAATTATCAGGAAATTTTCAGTTTGAAGTGAACTAATCCTTTAATTAAAATACAACTGTTCATTATTAATTCATGTTAGATTAGTTCCACTTTTGATTTTAATATTTTAATATCAGTAAATGTTGAAATTAACATTGAACTAAGATTTATAAATGCTTTTTTCATTATTAGTTCATGTTAACTAATGTAGTTAAGTAATGTTAACAAAGTGTTACCAACATCTTGATGAGGATTTAAACTAGCCTCTAACATATGAATTAGAAATTTCTTGTGGGATGTAAAACTATAATGAAGTGTTTCAGGAAGTCTCTACAAAGGTGTCTCAATACCCCTTTAATTACTCTATTAGCCATGGCTAGTTTGCCCCTCCTGCCCCTGACCCCTGAGCCTGTCTCTGCTGTCAACATCAGAAACTAGCTCTGTCACTATAGAGTCCCTGCTATTCTAATCCTCTGACACGGTTAAGGGGGCATCCGCACCCCTCCAACACACACTTCAGTCCAGAATAGAGTCGTAAAAAGATCCATCCAAGAGTCCAATGTACATTTGTACTGGGAAACAAAACTACTGTCGAAACATGTTCAAATACAGCACAGAGATGTATAACAAAATGACTAATTTGATTACCTCATTAAAACAAATGAATGTCAAATTGCATATACAGTCAGCAATGGACATTCTGAAAGCCAAACATTATTACAAGCTGGAAAAAGCATGCCAATGAAAATAAATACAATCCTAGACCTTACACAGTTCCCCTACTTACTGACAACTGAAATTACCTCAGCGAAAAACCGGGAATTTTTTTTTTTATTATTATTATTTTGAAGAACAGCTTTTGCAATAACACAACATACCTATTTATAATTCAGAGTCATAAATTCCATTTTATTACTGTGGTTTGATAACATTAAATGAATCCCTCAGTTCAGTCTGTCACTCTAATCAATACGGGCATTGGTTTACCATTGTATCGCGGTCAGACGGCAGAGTCTTCACCTTGCCAAAGCTGGGGACTGACACTGGGTCAGGTCAGATGTTAAACGGCTGCAGCGGTCCCCACGGGTGTGCAAAAGACCCTTTGTGCAGAGCGTGCGGCGGAAGGGTTGGGGGGGGTCTCTAAAGTCCTCCAAGCTATGAGAGACCTCAGCTTGAACCACAGGACACACAGACTTCTGCCAATCATGCTTTATGAAACATGGCGAGTGTTCTGCTTTATTTGCTGGTGGTCTGCAGCAGCGTCTGAGGCGGCTTTTGTATTGACAGAAATGGAAATGTAATTTTTCGTTGATATTCAGCATGTATGAGCTCAAAGAACTAATTAGCACAGATGCCAAATTTACCAAATGCTAGTTTTCTATAGCAATACCGCAAGATTGTTAAAATATTGAAATTCTTAAAAAATATTGAAATGCTCAGTTTAAGTTTCCTCTGCCATACCACATATTATGTATATTACCCCTATTTTAGGTCTTTTAGGACTGGATTCCAGAATCTCTGCAAAAACCCTCTGCATACACTTTGTTTTACCTACAATTAAAATATTATTAAATATAAATGAACTATAATATGCATTTTTCACCACTGAAATGGATTTCAATAGAAGTCTTGCTTAAAATAGTCCTGGTTCATACGTCACCTTATACAAATTGGAATTAGCAGCCATTTTTAATTGCTAAAAGCAATTATGTTTTTCATTTGTAAAAAGTATTTAGTGGAGCTGGAAGCACCTCATTTAAATTGGTAGATGAAAGCATTGACAAATTAAAATCCAAAATATGTAATGAACACTGTGCGGGGGATGTAAAGAACCATGTAGAAGTCATACTGTGGACAATAACAGGACTATATACTATAATATTCTAAAAGACTTACAGTAACAGTCAAAAGTTTGGAAACATTACTATAATATTGCAAAATATTATTAGTTTAAAATAACGGTTTTCTATTTTAATATACTTTAAAATAAAATGTATTTCTGTGATGCAAAGATGAATTTTCATCAGCCATTACTTCAGTCTTCAGTGTCACATGATCCTGCAGAAATCATTCTAATATGCTGATCTGATACTCAGTTATTATCAATGTTGGAAACAGTTGTGCTGCTTAGTATTTTTTGGAAACCTGTGATACTTTTTTCAGGATTCATTGATGAATAAAAATTTTTAAATAACATCATTTATTCAAAATATAAATATTTTCTAACAATATAAACCTTTACTATCACTTTTTATTAATTAAACTGATATTTTTTTATATAATTGACTAAGCAGCACAACTGTTTCCAACATTGATAATAAATCAGCATATTAGAATGATTTCTGAAGGATCATGTGACACTGAAGACTGAAATAATGGCTAATGAAAATTCAGCTTTGCATCACAGAAATAAATTATATTTTAAAGTATATTAAAATAGAAAACCATTATTTTAAATCGTAATAATATTTCACAATATTACTGTTTTTCTGTATTTTTTATCAAATAAATGCAGGCCTGATGTGCATAAGAGACTTAAAAACAGTAATGTTGCCCAACTTATGACCGGTACTGTACATTTTGACCAAATGGATCTTTATTAGTACTTTCCAGAGACTGATCTGGTTGTCTACCTGATCTCCATCTTTTGCTGCTGGAGGAGTGAATCTCGCTGTTTCTGCTGTGCCTGACAGAGGGCCTGGAAACTCCACTTCTGTTCTGGACCATTTGGGGACACCGCTACTGCAGCGATCTGCTCATTATTCAGCTTAATCAAACCAGGCACTGTCTCCAGAAGCAAGGACCTGAGAGAAAAAAAGCATTTAAGACATTTACCTGATGAAAATTTAAGGAGAAACGACCACACAATGTGCTCAAAGCTCTTTGAAATGACTGGTTTATTGTTAGTGACTGTTTATTTTATAGTGTATAACAAAGCTAGGCAGTCTTAAATCAAGGGTTATATTTGAGAAACAAAAAAATGGTATCTTTTTACTTAAAGTTTTTGTTAAAAAAAGAATCTAGATTAAATATAAAGAAGGTGCCACAAAAAAGGTCAATCAGTTTTTGCAAAACAATTAGCAGTTCAGATGTAAGGTCATTGCATTTACTGTCTACTGCAAACATAAAAAAGTAACGGGTATATTTCAGTTCCAGCCCCTCCCTCTCTCTGTCTGTCTCCATGGGCTTTCTATTGGAGAATATTTACATTGAGCAGATGAAATCAGTTAGGAAATGGGGATAAAACGTTTAATGAGTTTGACATTCTGGACCCAAGAGAATCAACAGAGCGTCTGTGCATCGAGTAAGAGCTTTAGTCAGACTCTGCCTTTCTCAGTAAGGAACTGCATGATGACACTCAGCTTGGATTGGAAGTGAAAAAGGGTTCGCTGGCCTCATTCCAGAATTGTGACAGCCATTCAAGTGAGCACATATTTCTTTTTTGGTCTATGTTTCAATGTGCAATAGTGTATGAGAAAACACAGGTGTAACCTATCTTTGCTGAAACCTTTGCTGAATAATATATATATATATATATATATATATATATATATATATATATATATATATATATATATATATATATATTCAATAGCAATTAAATTACTGTAGAATTATTGTAGTCACTTATTTTATTTTATTTCATGAATTATTTATTTGTTCATTAATTATTATAATAAATCTTATATTTGATTTATCTCTTTGTTTTTGTTATACGGAATACTATTGATTTAAAATATTAAAGAAAAAATATATAACTTTTACAAAATTTTCTATGTTGTTTTTTTTACTTTAAAAATAGCTAAATATTTGTTCAAAACTAGATTATTCAGGTGTGGTATATTAATCAATTCAATTAATCAGTAAAAATACACTTTTCTTTCATTTTTGCCTATTGACAATAAAGGAGAAATGGGAAGCAAATGTAGAGATGGGAAGCTATGCATTGATGGTTTATCATAGTACCAAATAATGGGAAATAAAACCGAACAATATTTTTTTTAATGAGATATTTAAGTGTTGGCAAATTCTATCCAAGCTGATATTTCCATAAAAGTGGATCAAACATTGCTAAAAGCCAACATATCCTTAAAACAGGCTATGAAAACCAAACCAAAGCATTTACCAGATAGTTAATGTATATCTGAGAAATCAAAGCTTAAAGGGATAGTTCACCCAAAAATGAAAATTCTGTCATCATTTACTCACCCTCAAGTTGTTCCAAACCTGTATGAGTTTCTTTGTTCTGCTGAACACAAAAGAAGATATTTTGAAGAATGTTTGTAACAAAGCAGAGAGAGCAACCATTGACTACCATAGTATTTTTTTCCCTACTATGGTAGTCAATGGTTGCTCTCTCTGCTTTGTTACAAACATTCTTCAAAATATCTTCTTTTGTGTTCAGCAGAACAAAGAAACTCATACAGGTTTGGAACAACTTGAGGGTGAGTAAATGATGACAGAATTTCTCATTTTTGGGTGAACTATCCCTTTAACCATTTGCTATGTCTCTAAAAGGTGGACACATTCATTTGCCTCACTTTTAGAATGGTCATGCGATATGCTCCTTTTGGCCATTTCGTGTCCAGTCGTCAGGATCCTATTGCTACTAAGAAAAGGACTCTATTCATTACTCGTGAAAACTTCCCTGTAAACAAAGAAACTTACAGCGGTTCGATTAATCTTGCTAAAGTCTGCTCTCCCAGACTCGGAGTGCTCGTGCGCTGTGTACTTCTTTGAAATATCCTTTGGTGCTTTAATTTAGGCTGTGTTATCACTGGATAGGGATGAAAGGGCCAGTGGAGAGCGAGAAAAACACTGGGTCTAATTCGGTTGTTGGCACTGAGGGTTAGACAAAGTTCAGCACAATACTGAGCCTGACTTGAGTGAACTTCCTATAAGTCATTACGGAATAAAACAGATGTAAAAGACACAACAGATATATTTCACCTCAGACTTCTCCTTGGAAGCCACATGCAAAGTGTGGAAAATGAAGTTTAAAATATAACTAACAAAATGAACAGCTAAATATTTTACTGCTGACTAAGGAGAAAAACGTCACACCATATTTAATTTTGCGCAAGTCAATTTAGTAAGTAAGATTCTGTCAGGAAAATAAATGTGTTGCCAACATTAAACCCTTTGGGCCTTCTGAACTATAAAGTCATGTATGATGACTAGGTATGCATGATGTTATATTTTCCATTTTGACTGAATGCACTGGACTGGTACTTGAGAAATACATTCAAACATGCTTCTATACTTCCCTGATGTCCTTGTTCTGTCTCTCACACATTTGTTCTACCACATAAGAACAAATAATTTGCTCAATCAAAACTCTCTGCAAACTGCTGGCACTTTAGGTGCACATTTGCTCAAAAAAATATTCCCCCACTGAGTAAATATTTTCAGAATTACGAGCACTTAAATCCACGTGCGTACAGATGTCACTGGGTAATCCAATAGCGGACACAGATACAATGGCTGGTGCAGTGATATGGGCCGGAAGCTCAGCGGTAAAGAAGAATGTTTATTCTACTTTAAACGCTTGGTGCACTTCCAGCCAATGTCCCTGTTCACATTAGTTTCACATTCTCGGACAATTATGAAATGCTTAGTGACTTTTGCTGGAATGAACACATGACAGCTTCTGCCCAATCCAAGATAAATCTCTCCATTATAAAAGGAGGAACCACGTTTTAATTCCTACAGTATATGCTAATATTCGCTCTCAACAACAAATATGCTCCTGAACTTTGAGTTGCAAGTATCATTAAGAGAAACTAATCTTATTGTCAGTGTAAAAGGTCCTAAACTGGGTCCTTGGATCACACCTACCTCCAGTTGTTTTCCTGCTGAAGTGGGTTACCAGTCAGAATAAGTCCTTGGAGACTGGTGCATTTCTGAAGCTTCAGACAAACGTTCTGCAAGTCTAAAAGAGAGTCAGAACAGTGTCCCCCACAGAAATACTCTACGAATGGTTACACATTTTACTACGAATTTTACTGCTGAGGATGCAATCCAAATGTTAGCCAATCTGGCCTAAATGAAAAACACAGATACTATAATAAAATATTAGTGTGAATTAGAATACGCAGACCTGCTATCCTCAATGGTACTTAAAGGAATAGTTCATCCAATAGATCATGTGTGAACAGGACCTTTTCAAGAATACTGGTAAATTGGCTCTGGTTCTCAAGTTTTAATATTACCAGTAAATTACCGGGCCAATCAAAGTTCTTATGGAGATGACCTAATTACTCCTCGCTGTTTACAATAAGCTTTTTAATATTTTTTTCAATTAAATTATGCACTAGATGGACATCTTTGACCACATCTCACAGCTTTTTCAATGTGTCGTGCTCAAGACCCAGCCTTCTTTTCCATTTATCAGCGTTGCAGCTCTGCAGTTGGCTACTATTACGAGCGTCTCGTGTTTTTAAGAGCGGAAACGCGTTCTGTTTGATCATTACCTTACTCCTGTCACTCAGACGTCAAAAATTGAACAGATAGTGAAACTAAAGCACTTGAAGACAACTGCGCGGCGTTTAAAGATAATTTTCCAATGACTGACGTAACAGAATTTACCGGTATTTTGGAGCTGATGTGTGAATGGTCTCTTAGCGGTAAAAAGCCAGAACGCTGTTGCTTGTCTGAACAGCATATTTGTGTATTTACACTCTAAAAAATCCTGGGTTAAAAACAACCCAAGATGGATAAACCCAGCAATTGGGTTGTTTTAACCCAACGATTGGGTTGTTTTAAGCAAACATTAACCCATTCACTGGGTTAAAACAACCCAATTGCTGGGTTTGTCCATATTCAACCCAACTTGGGTTGTTTTTTACCCCGCATTTTTTTAGAGCGTACCGGTAAAGTCATTATGGTAATTTTACGGTAATTTTCTGGGATTGCTGTGTGAAAGGGGCTAATGACAGAATTTTCATTTTTGGGTGAACTGTCCCCTAAGATAAGAGAAGTTCTCTTATGAAAGCATGATTTGTTTGTTACAAATTACGGTTATCCGTCCATCTTCAAGACCACATAACAGATAGCACAGTCGAGTCGAATCATCCCACTTTGTAGCTCACCTGACAGACAGTTATTACTGGCATCCAGTGTCCTCAGAGACACTAAGTCCAAGAATGGAATTAAATGAGTTACACTGAAGAAAGAGAAAAGTGAGCCATCATCTTAAACAATAAAACATCTTAGCGCTGTACATTTGTAGATTTTTGTATTCCATTTTATATAAGAATGTATTAAACATTATAAAGACTTAAAGACCTTTAAATAGGATTTAACTGAAGATTTATCTGAATGAAGAAACTCAAAACCTGTAAGCCACCAACCTAGACTTAAAAGGTTTTGAGACAGCCATTCTCCATTGAGGCCTACCTGTTCTGGGCCATGGAGAGGTTTTGGAGCAAAGGCAGCCAATAAGATTTCAGATCAAGAATAGAAGATATAAGATTGTCATCCAGGTGAAGGTCCCTCAAAAGAACGTGGTTCTGCAGGACAGGCAGCTATGCCATCGGCCAGAAAAACAAACAAACAAAAACACAACAATTCCTTCTTGACCACTTGATCACACAGAAAGCCATCTTTTCTATTTCAACAATGAACACGGTCCCATCAGCAGAGATGGGTGGATCGAGCCTCATCCTGAACATGACTAATATCCACCCATTAAGCAAAACAGATAACGATAATTCAATTAAAGTGATGGCGGTCTAACGTATGCTGGTTTCATGTAATGAACACAGTCAAATTACGCATTTCCTGGACACTGGGTTGGAAATATGTTTCTTTATAAACTGTAAGTGGTGAAAGTCTATGATTTCAGTTGGGATGATTAGAATAAACAGTTCACAATTACTAACAAAACAACAAAGTAATGGATTATTGTGATTATCAATATGATCTTTATATTACTTCTGAAGACATCATTCATCATTTAAATTTGTTTGTTTCTTTGTATAAGATTTACCTCAGTCAGACTGTTTCCCCTGAGGTCCAGTGTATTAAGGAGAGCACAATTCTCCAAACCCTCAACGTGGCTTAGATGGTTGTACGAACAGTCCAGATGCAGAAGGGTATAAATTTCCTTCAAACCTCTCGTGCTGAGCAGCTGGTTATGGTCCACTGATAATCGCAGAAGCATTTTCAGGGGTCCTAAACCACCTAAGAAAGCAAAGATATATCATTTAGTCAGTGCTGGTGTGGGAGTGTATGAGGATAATTCTCGGCCATGGTGACAATATCCAATACCAGCCAAAGGATAATCTAATATAAAAAGGCAGCATTGGCAGGACGTCATCTAATACTGACAGTAAACACCTTTAAACTGCATTTATCCTCTTCTTTATGATACATTTATTCATATTTATTCAATAAAAGGCCATTTTCTTAGAAATGAGACATCAAGATTTATTTAGCAAGAAGAATGAGGGCAAAAGGCCATTTTAAGTCACCAAGCTGGAACAATGATGCCCTCTAATGGACAATGACAACACTTAACATTAAATGCTAATTCTGTGGCACAATCGAGATCCAGATATCTCCATAAAACATAGAGGCAGTTCTAGGGAATACACTCACTGATGCGAGAGATGTTGTTGTGTGAGAGCTGAAGATTTTGCAAATTTTCCGCTCCATCAAAACCGTGCATGTTCATCAGCTGGTTCCTGCCCAACAGGAGGACCCGAAGGTTGACCAGACCTCCACAATCCACATGAGTAATTGAGTTCTCCTAAGTGTGAGAAACAATGGTACATACACTAGCGTCAAAAGTTTGTGGTCAGTAAGTTTTTTTTAAAGAAATTGATACTTTTATCAAGCAAGGACAGATTAAATTATTCAAAAGCGACAGTGAAGACATTTATAATCAGTGATGCCAGTAACGCGTTACTTAAATCTGACTACTTTTTTCCAGTAACAAGTAATCTAACGCGTTACTATTTCCAAACCAGTAATCAGATTAAAGTAATTTATCCAAGTCACAGTGAGTTACTATTTTTGTCATTTTCCTTAGTAAAAATCTATATTTTTCCTTTCTTCTTGCATCTCGGGGAGAGTATTTATGTTAAGTGAAGTCAAGAAAGACTGTCTTTATAAAAACTTTTTTTTTTTTCAGGAAATATTTTTTAATTTCAACTTAAAATGTCAGGAGATACATTATTGACGTTACTGTTAAAAATGCACTTCCAATAAAGTGAGTGTTGGCAAAAACGGTTGTCATTTTTATGTTGAAGCGGCAGGGGTGTTGTCTGCAACTGCTGAATGTAACTAATAAAGTAACTTGTAATCTATTTTAGTTACTTTTAAAATCAAGTAATCTGTAAAGTAACTAAGTTACTTTTTAAAGGAGTAATCAGTAATCAGATTACTTTTTCAAAGTAACTGTGGCAACACTGTTTATAATGTTACAAAAGATTCCTATTTTAAATAGAAATGCTTTTCTTTTGAACTTTCCATTCATCAAAGAATCCACAAACATATTAAGCAGCACAACTGTTTTTAGTCTTGAGCACCAAAGTAGCATATTAGAATGATTTCTGAAGGATCATGTGACACTGAAGATTGGAGTAATAATTTACAACATTACAGTTTTTACTGTATTTTTTGATCAAATAAATGCAGCATCAGACTTTAAAAACATAAAAAAAATCTTACTGACCCCAAACTTTTGAACAGCAACGTATACTCACTGTATAGAATGCATGAGTGATTATCTAGGACACTTTACTTGAAAAGTGTAAAATAATAATGCAGACTCCACTGGATAGTTTGTTCTTTCTTACTTGTACATCAATGTATCTGATCTGAGCGCACTGGTTCAGTCCATCCAAGGATGTGAGTCCACAGCGTCTAAGTGTCAAAGACTGCAGGTTGTTACACTCAGACAGTGTAGACAGGCAACAACCCGGCAGGTCTTCCAGCATCACAGTCGTGACCTTATTTTTACCAGCAAAATTACAATAAAGTCAGCATGAACATAAAAGACATATCTCAGCCAAGAACTAGGCTTTAAAGTTTAATTTCTACCTGTTTGAGAGAGCTCCAAGTTCCTGTTTTGAGAACAGTGTCCACGGACAGAGGGGGTAAACTGGGTACTCTATTTCTTCTTAGCCCTCTTTTTTGGGACTGTTGCTGTGCAGCAGACCCTTTCCTTTTATTCTGCAATGAGAGTTTGGACCAGGGAGTGCAGCTCATCATCCAGGTCAGTCGCTTCTGCTCTGTGCTGTCCGGCAGACATACTGAAATTGATTCTTGGCTTTCAGGTTCATGGTCCTTAAGCTCAATAGCTGTAGTGTTTTGATGTCCTCTAGTGTTCATTTCAGGTGCTACAACATTCAAATCAGAAGCCGGCATTGTCAAGTCTGTATCTAACCTCAGAGTCGCTTCAACAATTAGGTGATCTGCAACACTTGAGGAACCAATTGGACTAATGCCAAGGTCATTGGGAAGACCTTGATATGCATTTATGTGGGTTTCTGGAGTGGTTTTGGTACATTTAAGACTTTTTCTTGATTGCGAGAGATTTATCTCCGAATCAAGCTCTACCTTGCCATCAATTCTTTTACCTTCTTCATGGCTCTTTATTCTGTCTTTATCACTCTTTGTTTGTGGTCTCATATCATCTAATTGTTCTGTGTCTTCTGTGCTTATGCCTTTAGTTTTGTCTTGTTTTTTCATTGCATTCCTGTCATCATCTAATGTGTTTTCCATTTTCTTCCCATGTCTTATTCTTTTATTATTATCTTCTATTTTTTTCACAATAACCTCATTGCCTTTGTTCTCCTTTTCCTCTCTTTTACATTCATCCTCCACCTGGGTACTCCTTCCCACTTCCGTTCTCTCCTTTTCTTTATTCTTCCTGTCATCCACTTCCTGTCTTCTGCAATCATTTATTATACTTGTAATGTTGTTCTTTTCCTCCTTCCTCTTTATTTTCCCACTCCTCTCCTTATCTTCTTCCTCTTTCCTCTTCTGTTGTTCAAGTCTTTGCTCTCTCTCCAGACGATGGCGGTCTTGTTCTTTCGCTCTTTCGTAATCTGCTCTCCGTCTCTCCCTTTCCTCTCTCTGTGCGCGCTCTTCCTCCTCAATCCTTTTTCTCTCCTCCTCCCTCTCCTTCTTGATCTTCTCCCATTCCCTCTTCTCCTCCTCATATCTTTTCTCCTCCTCTCTCTTTCTCCTCAGCTCTTGTTTGCTCCAGCGACGGACTAATGTTCCTCTTAGTGCAGCTTGGATCTTTGTGGCTGCTCTGCAGTGAAGCTTCTGGGTTCTCCTTTTTTCCTCCTCCTGAGCCTCCTCAAAAGCCTGTTTCTCCTCCTCCATTTGCTCCTCCAATTTCCTTATTAAGTTCTGAAATCAAACAAAAAACTTTGACTGGTAGACATATATATATATACACACAAGCACACACATCCCATCGAAAAAGAAGTTTATTCAAGTGTTCTATTAGTATACTTCTTTTAAACTACAAATAAGAAAGTGTACTTACAGTCTATTTTGTATATACTTCTCAGAAATATACTTTATGTACTTCTCAGAAATATACTTAAAATTGCACTTAAAGAGTTAGTTCACCCAAAAATGAAAATTCTGTCATTAATTACTTACCCTCATGTCGTTCGACACCCGTAAGACCTCCGTTCATCTTCAGAACAGAAATGAAGATATTTTAGTTGAAATCTGATGGCTCTGAAAGGCCTCCATTGACACAATGGCACGGTTCACTTTCAAGACCCTTAAAAGGTACTAAAGACGTCGTTACAAAGTCCATCTCACTACAGTGGTTCTAAAATAACTTTATGAATCGGCGACAATAGTTTTTGTGCGCAAAAAAACCCTAAATAACGACTTATATAGTGATGACGATTTCAAAACACGGCATCATGAAGCTTCGAAGCGTTATGAATCAGCGAGTCGATTCAGCGGTTTGAATCGCCAAATTTCAGCAGTTTGGCGGTTTGACACGCGATCCGAATCATCATTCGGCTCATTGATTCATAACGCTTCGAAGCTTCATGATGCCGTGTTTTGAAATCGTCATGACCCATAAAAGGCACTTAAAACGTCGTTACAAAGTCCATCTCACCACAGTGACTCTACAATAATTTTACGAAGCGACGACAATAGTTTTTGTGCGCAAAAAAAAATCAAAATAACACCTTTATCCAACTTGTTCTTGTCTTCCGTGTGTGCCTCCACGACGCATGCGCGAGAATATTACGCAGATCCGGCGTTCGGACACATGACCCAGAAGCGATTTGTTTACAAGCAGAGGAAGACGCGCGTATCTAAGCTGTTGAATTCTACATTGATCATGCTTTAGGTCTCGGCGTAGTTCTCAAAATGGGGTTAAAGTGTGCATTTCATGGATTCCCGAACCCCGGCGCTATGTCATATTCTTGCGCATGCGTCGTGGAGGCACACACGGAAGACAAGAAGAGGTTGAATAAAGTCATTATTTTGAATTTTTTTTGCGCACAAAAACTATTGTCGTCGCATCGTAAAATTATTGTAGAGTTACTGTGCTGAGATGGACTTTGTAACGACGTTTTAAGTGCCTTTTATGGGTCTTGGGAGTGTAAATGTACTGAATGCCAATGGAGGCCTATCTGAAGCCTTTCTCAGCCATCAGCTTTCAACAAAAATATCTTCATTTGTGTTCCGAAGATGAACGGAGGTCTTACGGGTGTCGAACGACATGAGGGTGAGTAATTAATGACAGAATTTTCATTTTTGGGTGAACTAACCCTTTAATCTACTTCATCTGTGTTTTGATCATCGTTCTGAATCCCATTCAGTCTTTAAAAAAATATGATTTTTTCAACTTTTTTTGTTTAATATTTTGCCTTTCTTTATGAAACTTACCCACATTAAAGTGTTGATAAAAAAGGATGCACAGAGCTATAGTACAATGTTTTTAAAATTAAAAAAGAACGGTCAAATGTATATTTCAAGTATAAAAAAATCTATATCTACAGTTGAACATAGTAGTATACTGAAAGTGCAAAAATAATGTATAAATAGTAAACTATAAGTATAATGTTATGTTAACTTAAAGAAAACTAAAATATACTTGCAGTATAAAACTACAAGACTGATAGTTTACTAAGAGTACACTTCAAAGTGTACTATCATAAACTAAAAAAAAATACTACTTGTATTAAAATAGTAAACTACTAGTATAATTATAAGTTCACTTTTAGTACAGATGCAGTACAACTGAGAAACCTAGTTGTGCACTTAAAGTTTACTACGGTTACATTTACAGTAGTCTTAAACGTATACTTTTATATACTAAAAGTGGGCCAATTTTGTCCCAAGCAGTAATGAAATAGTACACTTACAAGTTTACTACTAGTGCACATTGATATTAGTATACTAACGACATAAAGTATACTTAAAAATATACATTACTTAAGTATACTTCATAAAATTACCTTGAAGTATACGGCCACTTTATTAGGTAAACCTTGCTAGTTTAGTTTAGTTAAGTTTATTTACAAAGCACATTTAAAAACAACAGTTGTTGAATCCAAAGTGATGTACAACAAATATAAATCAAACTTAAAACATACATATTCAAGGAAACCAAAAGGACAAATGAGAAATGTTACACCCTCAAACAGAATTAAAACATAATGAATAAAAATGGGTCTTCAAGCAGGATTTAAACATAGAAATAGAAGGGGAAGATCTTATATAGAGGGGAAGACTGTTCCAGAGCCAGCAGCCACAGCAAAAGCCTGGTTGCCTTTAGTTTTAAAACGTGAATGAGGGACTGAAAGAAGAAATTGACTAGACGACCGAAGAGATATAGAGGAATTATGAGGGATGAGGAGATTACAAATATACTGGGGAGCACATCCATGTAAAAGAGCACAATGTGCCAGTCAATAATCTGGCTGCCACATTTTGCACCAATTGCAAACATTAAAGAGATGATTTAGGCAAACCCATGTAGAGTGAATTGCAATAATCCTATCTTGAAGTTATAAAAGCATGAATTACAGTTTGAAGGTCCTTAATGGAAAGCATCTTCTTGATTCTAGCAATTGATCTAAATTAAAAGAAACTGCTTTTCACAACAGCACTGATCTGCTTATCAAAAGACAATGAGGGATCAAACACAACACCAAGATTTCTAATACAGTCTCAGATATTAGATGAGAGGGAACCAAGCTGATTGACAATGCCAGAAGACGCAACTGTTGGACCAAAAACCATTATCTCAGTTTTATCATTATTTAACTGTAAGTCCATCCAGTATTTAATGTCTTGAAGACAGGCAAATCATGAGGAATGTTTTCAGCATCTTGTTGAATCTATGCCATAGATTCTATGCCATGAAGATTTAAAGGGATAGTTCACCTAAATATGAAAATTCTGTAATAATTTACTCACTCTCAAGTTGTTCCAAACCTGTATGAATTTCATTCATCTACTGAACACAAAAGAAGATATTTTGAAGAATATGGGAAACCAAAAAGTTGATGGACCCCATTGAATTCATTAGGGTTTTTTTTTCATACAATGGAAGTCAATAGGACCATAAACTGGTTACAGACATTCTTCAAAATAAACTTCTGCATTTTGAAGAATGTTATTCTTTACTTATTACTAACCAGATTGACTTTATTTATGTCCTATGTGTACAAAAGTACACATATTGAGATTAACAGAGGTTTATATGTTGATGGAAAATAAAGTTAGTGTTTGCTTTAGTTGGGCAGTTTGACTCTTAGTGTTTTAATGCTGTTTTTTTCTCTGGCTGCTGTAATTGTGTGTTATGGCAAGAACAGCAAGAAAAAATATGATCAGATGATCATACTTGATGATGACAGTCATTAAGATATAGTCATAATAAGAATTCAATAAGAAAATCTATATAATTGTAAAAACACACCAAAAATGTTGAACTACTCTTTTAGTAAGACACAATCAAACATCAAGAATCAGCATATGAACTTCCCGCTAAAACTTTATAAGAATGTTTGGGGCTGATGTTCTATCAATGTTATCACTAAACATGTTTAAAATGTTTTTAGAGTGATATCCTACCTTTTAGGAGAACATTGTGGTAACAAAAATAAAACTAGCTACTGAAAACAAAACAAACAAAGAAAGTTCTCAAAACATTCTAGAACAATAACATTTCTAGCTGGGGTGACCTCACATTGTGGCCATAGTATGAGCACACCTGAGGTCTGCCATGCCACTACTTTTTAATTACACAAATGTCTCATTATAAGACCTACAAACTTTTAAAACTCCGAACCAATGATTCACAACTAATCTAAGCTAATCAAGACCTTCAGACTCACTACTCATCAAAAACCCCAGTTTTAACCTGATTAAATCTTGTTCAGTGCCCAATCACGGATTATAGAGACGACTAAATCTATCTTATCGATTATAACAGCTCTGTGAGTCTTAATCTGAAGGAATTTTTAAAGTTGTTTAGTTCAAAAAGGTTTGAACTACTAGACACACACAAACATAGGAATGACAACAACAATGGCGACAATCAAAAAGTATGCTGCAGTGCATTCTGGGTGCACCAATCAAAACTCATCCATGGCTCCCAGCATGCATTGCAGCATAAATAAATGATGAGCTGAATTGTTTTAGTAATATCTGTTATTATTACTATTTTTTATTTAATAATTTAAATAATTTATTTGTTCTGTTGTAAGATTTTAATAATGGTCGGGTTTGGTCTGTTACGAGATTTCAATGACAGTTGCTTTTCGGTGTCAGTAGATTTTATTCAGTTACAAGATTTCAATAAAGGTCGGTTTTGTTCCATTGCGAGATTTCAATAAAAGTCGGTTTTGTTACAATACGAGACAGTCGGTTTTCAGTGTCAATAGGTTTTATTCAGTTACGAGATTTCAATGTTTGTGGAGTTGTTTAATCCTCCTCTGCTGAGATCTTGAGAGATGTAATGTCTTCTTTTATCTTCAGTTGATTTCAAGACTGTGGATGGAAGTCAGTTGTAGTTCTTGTGTTTCTGCTCGTCTCTTTATGTTCTTCTCTTTCCTTCAGTGATTCTGCTTGTTAACAGGCTTATTAAGGCAGAGATGACTCCATATTTAATATACACAGATTTTGTGGTTTAGATAAGGTCCAGTTCTATATACTGTATATCATATACACCGATCAGGCATAACATCCTAATTAGGGCCCAAGCCCTGAAAGGGCGCAGAGCCCTATTGTTCTTCCTCTGTTTCTTATTAGGGCCCAAGCCCTGAAAGGGCGCAGAGCCCTATTGTTCTTCCTCAGATTATTAGGGCCCAAGCCCTGAAAGGGCGCAGAGCCCTATTGTTCTTCCTCAGATTATTCTTTGTTTTTTTTTTTTTTTTTGTTTTTTTTTTCGACTTCTCGGGTACTTTTGGGGCACTTAACATGCTCGAAAACTCTTGAAACTTCGCACAGGCGTCGGAATGCGCGGCCATCAGAGCCGGGCTGAAGCTGGTACCCGGGCGTGGCAGGGGGGCTCGACAGCGCCCCCTAAAGTGGGGTCTGAAAACTTGGTCCATATATCAAACACACTTGCACGTACATGTATGAAACTTGGTACACATATAGACCTCATCGGGCCGAACAACTTTCGTGCTCTAAGTTATGCGTCAGCCCTACAGGAAGTGAGCTATTATGGGTTGTTCGGAAAACGCATGCTCTGGAATTTAATATACTCCTCCGAGGCCATTGTTTCGATCATTGCCAAACTCGGTCAGCATTAAGTGAACATATCCAGGATGCTAAATTGCGAGCGGATTTTTGATATCTCGAAAAGTCTGGCCGTGGCGATGCAACGAATTTATGGCGAGAAAAGGGAAACAGGAAGTGTGTTTTAACTTGTGCAAACATTGACTGGTTTGGATGAAACTTCAGCTGTGTGTTCGTTGTAAGAGGCCGATCACAAGGATATGACTTTTGTGAGTCAAAGTTATAGCGCCACCAACTGGCAGCAGGAAGTGTGTCACTTTCAAAAATGCTTTGAATCACCATCTTATTTTCACCAGATTTATTTCAAACTTCATCAGTATAATGTGAAAACATGACAGATAGAGACGTATGAAATGGATTCCTGAAATTTCAAATACTGTTGCCATGGCAACGTGTCAAAGTTTAATAATCTTTTGGCTGTTCTGAGGCTCTTAGCATGCTTGAAATTGCTTGAAACTGCTTGAAACTCAACACACACATCAGAGATGTTAGTCAGTACACATGGGCAAAGCCTCAGAAACGGGCGGGGATGAGGGGCTCTCTAGCGCCACCTTTTGACAAAAGTGAAGGGCTTCGTTTCATCTACAATCACCAAACTCAGTATATATATTGACCTCATCGAGCCGGACAACTTTCTAATTTACAGTCATTAGCTCCGACCAACAGGAAGTCAGATATTTTGGTTTGAAGGTGAATTTTTGATTAAATCGGGGTCTGAGTTTTTACGTTCTCCTCGTAGGCGTTTTATTCAATCTCCACCAAACTCGGTCAACATGAAACAAAGATACTGAAGATGCTAAAATGTGAACGGATATTGGATATCTCAAACGGTGTTTCCATGGCAAGGAATTAAATAAGGACAAAAAAGGGGAACAGAAATTCTCTGTGTCTGCTGCTCTCCCCTCAATGAACACAAGATGGCAGCATTGTATTAGTTTTGAAGCAGGATAAAAAAAAAACTTGTTTCTCTCTCTCTCTCTCTCTCTCTCTCTCTCTCTCTTGTTTGTGATTTATGAGGACACAAATTTGTATAATGACATGGGTATTACACTGGTATTACAACGTGTATGTGTGTGTGTTTAAAAACATACTAAAACAATGTTTTATTAAAATGTAACCAAATAGCTTTAAAATAATCATACTATTTTTCAGATCAATATATTTATTTTATTTAATATATTTCTTCTGAATATTTATTCTCTGTCTGCCCTCCCCTCACTAAAAGGTAGCAGTGTTGTTATTTTTGAAACTCTCTCTCCGTGTGTGTGTGTGTGTGTATGTGTGTGTGTGTGTGTGTGTGTGTGTGTGTGTGTGTGTGTGTGTGTGTGTGTGTGTGTGTGCTTGTTTATGTGATTTATTAGGGACACAAATTTGTATAATGACATGGGTATTACACTGTTATTACAACGTAGTGGTTAATGAGGACATTTCATGTGTCCACATTAGGGGTGTAACGATTCGTTTTAACAACGATTCGATTCGTATCACGATTTGAGGTTGTCGATACGATTCAAGGACGATTTTGGTTCATTTAGAACGATACGATCCGAAACGATTCAGTGACCTGAAATCGATTCAGTAACTTTTTAGCCAAAAATTGTGTGACTGAAATAAATATCTGGATACTGGTCAGTGCAGGTAAAGTTTCCTAGATTCCTGTTGTTTCTTGTAAGGGAATCAGGTATCAATTAATTATGGATATAAACAAACAAGTAAACAACAATTAATGGCAAATGCATTCAAATTTTATTTGAATAAAGTGCAACCAACAGTTTAGGTTGAATTAACAGGAAGTTAACCTTTTCTGCTCTCATTTTCAATATTCAATACATATTCAATAAAAGCACAGTAAGTGCAACCAACATTTCAACAGTAGGTTAACCTGCTACTTCTGCTTTTGTTATCCAACATAATAATATTACAATATTAATATCAAAAATAAAGTGCAACTAACTTCTCTTCAGGTTTAATTAATAGTAGGTGTACCTGTTACTTTTGCTGTTGTTTTTCAACATTAAAATAATACAAATACAATATTAATATCAAAAATAAAGTGCAACCAACATTTCTTCAGTTTGAATAAACTGGCTGAACCTGCTACTACTCTCAGTTTAATAAACAAACAATATTTAACAAAAGATAAAATGTAACCAACTACTCTTCAATGACTACATATTTCTTTTTCAAAAATATCAACATGATCTGACCGCAGAACTCTTCTCTGTGTGTTCACTATATCACCAGCAGTACTAAAACTCGCTCTGCTGGCGCACTGGTGTCAGGAATGCACAGGTAACATTTAGCAAGGGTTGAAAGTACAGGTAACACGTTACTAACGTAGCTCTTTCTCCTGGTGACTTGATAATTTCTCGCTGGTTGGCTTCTCCTCTGCCATACGCATGTTTTGTTTTCTTAGCGCTGCTGCTGGTGCGTGCGTTGCGATGATGTCACAGATAGGCAGACTGAATCGAGTAACGTTTAACGCCTTTATCATTAAAAGTGCTAAGAAAAAACATCCATTTAAAGTCTGACGTGCTTAAATCCAATGCGTTATTTCCTATGATCGATACAATCGATTGATTACCTTTTAAAACGATGTTAGATCGATATATGTCGTCCGGAAGGCCAACTTGCCGAGCACAGATCGATGTAGTTAGATCGTAGGAAAATAAATCGATACATCGATGTAGTAGATGAATCGTTACACCCCTAGTCCACATAATAAAAATATCTTTAAAAACATACTAAATAATGTATTATTAAAATGTAACCAAGTAGCTTTAAAAATATACTACAAATTACAATGAAAACATGGTTTATGAGAATATTTCCTGTGTCCCATAAATGAAATAGCTTTAAGGGGTTTGTGTGTCTGTGTGTCTGTGTGTGTGTGTGTGTGTGTGTGTGTGTGTGTGTGTGTGTGTGTGTGTGTGTGTGTGTGTGTGTGTGTGTGTGTGTGTCCACCAACTGGCAGCAGGAAGTGTGTCACTTTCAAAAATGCTAAATCACTGTCTTGTTTTCACCCGATTTACTTCAAACTTCATCAGTATAATGACAAAACATGGCAGATGTAGACATACGAATGGATTCCTGATATTTTACATACTGTTGCCATGGCAGTGTGTCAAAGTTTAATCATCTTTTGGCTGTTTTTGAGGCTCTTAGCATGCTTGAAATTGCTTGAAACTCAACACACACATCAGAGATGTCAGTCAGTGGAAATGGGCAAAGCCTCAGAAATGGGTGTGTTGGAGGGGTGTTTATTACAACATAATCATGGTTTATGAAGACATTTCATGTGTCCCCGTAAATCAAAATAGCTTTAAAAGCATACTAAACAATGTTTTAATAAAAATGTAAAAATGCAGAATGTTTTCTGTGATGGTAGGTTTAGGGGTAGTGTGTGTGTGTGTGTGTGTGTGTGTGTGTGTGTGTGTGTGTGTGTGTGTGTGTGTGTGTGTGTGTGTGTGTGTGTGTGCGATATGTAGGCTTAGGGGTAGTGTAGGGGGATAGAATTTACAGTTTGTACAGTATAAAAACCATTAAGTCTATGGAATGCCCTCCGCCTGTCTTTCCCCTTCCCCCTCTCTATCACTCTCTCTCTGTGTGTGTGTGTGTGTGTGGAGGGGGGGGGGGGGCTCTCTCTCTCACCCTGTGAGTATGTGTGTGTGCCTTTCTCTCAGTCCTTCCCCTCCCCCTCACTCTCCCTCTATCATTGTGTGTGTGTGTGTGTGTGTGTGTGTGTGTGTGTGTGTGTGTGTGTGTGTGTGTGTGTGTGACTTTCTCACACATTGATTTCAAATATATTCAACATATTTTTTTCAGAGAGTGAAATAAAAAAAACTTTCTCCCACCATTTAGATTTTATTTCTTTTTGTTGTTAAAATCTTGTGAACCTGGTTCAATGTGCAGATTGCCTCTCTCTCAGTCCTTCCCCTCCCCCCTCACTCTCAGGCTCACCCTGGGTGTGTGTGTGTTTGATTGTGTGCGCGCACGTGTGTGTGTGTGGTGTGTGTGTGTGTGTGTGTGGGGGGGGGGGGGGTGTCTCTCTCACCCTGTGAGTTTGTGTGTGTGCCTTTCTCTCTCGGAATGATAATTTACCCCTTTCGTATCATAGACTATCACAAAAAACTATCACTTTAGTGTGAATAAGTAAAAAAGAACTACAAACACCTTGAATTAAATACTGGCCTTCTGGACTTACAAAATTTTGAGCAGGAAAATATAACTTTTATTTATTTTATCCTATAACATTAAAATTAATCTAGATTTAAATTACATCATGGGTGTGGCTTGTGGTAATAGTGGCACCAGTTGCTGCAGTAAATGTGGCATATTCGAGCGATTCTAAAATATTCTCC
>NC_137115.1:40900254-41075254 GCF_949357685.1 Gobio gobio | reverse complement strand
GTTGCCATGGCAACGTGTCAAAGTTTAATAATCTTTTGGCTGTTCTGAGGCTCTTAGCATGCTTGAAATTGCTTGAAACTGCTTGAAACTCAACACACACATCAGAGATGTCAGTCAGTACACATGGACAAAGCCTCAGAAACGGGCGGGGATGAGGGGCTCTCTAGCGCCACCTTTTGACAAAAGTGAAGGGCTTCGTTTCATCTACAATCACCAAACTCAGTATATATATTGACCTCATCGAGCCGGACAACTTTCTAATTTACAGTCATTAGCTCCGACCAACAGGAAGTCAGATATTTTGGTTTTAAGGTAAATTTTTGGTTAAATCGGGGTCTGAGTTTTTACGTTCTCCTCGTAGGCGTTTTATTCAATCTCCACCAAACTCGGTCAACATGAAACAAAGATACTGAAGATGCTAAAATGTGAACGGATATTGGATATCTCAAACGGTGTTTCCATGGCAAGGGATTAAATAAGGACAAAAAAGGGGAACAGAAATTCTCTGTGTCTGCTGCTCTCCCCTCAATGAACACAAGATGGCAGCATTGTATTAGTTTTGAAGCAGGATAAAAAAAAACTTGTTTCTCTCTCTCTCTCTCTCTCTCTCTCTCTCTTGTTTGTGATTTATGAGGACACAAATTTGTATAATGACATGGGTATTACACTGGTATTACAACGTGTATGTGTGTGTGTTTAAAAACATACTAAAACAATGTTTTATTAAAATGTAACCAAATAGCTTTAAAATAATCATACTATTTTTCAGATCAATATATTTATTTTATTTAATATATTTCTTCTGAATATTTATTCTCTGTCTGCCCTCCCCTCACTAAAAGGTAGCAGTGTTGTTCTGAGGCTCTTAGCATGCTTGAAATTGCTTGAAACTGCTTGAAACTCAACACACACATCAGAGATGTCAGTCAGTACACATGGGCAAAGCCTCAGAAACGGGCGGGGATGAGGGGCTCTCTAGCGCCACCTTTTGACAAAAGTGGGGGGGTTAGTTTTATCTTGAGTCACCAAACTCGGTACATATATTGTTCTCTTCGAGCCGGACAACTTTCTAATTTACAGTCATTAGCTCCGACCAACAGGAAGTCAGATATTTTGGTTTGAAGGTGAATATTTATGTAATTCAGGGTCTGAGTTTTTACGTTCTCCTCGTAGGCGATTTATTCAATCTCCACCAAACTCGGTCAACATGAAACAAAGATACGGAAGATGCTTAAATGCGAACGAATATTGGATATCTCAAACGGTGTTGCCATGGCGAGGGATTAAATAAGGACAAAAAAAGGGGAACAGTAATTGTCTCATATCTTGTAAAATAATATTTTGATTTAAATTAAATTAAGATTGTATGTTTGGTAATTGAACTTAGATTAATTTAAAATGACTGTACTATTTTTCAGATGAATATATATATATTTTATAAATATTTCTTTGTATAATGTATTGTGCCCGTGTGTGCTGCCCTTCCCTCAATGAACACAAGATGGCAGCATTGTGTTCGTTTTGAAGCAGGATAAAAAAAAAACTTGTTTCTCTCTCTCTCTCTCTCTCTCTCTCTCTCTGTGTGTGTGTGTGTGTGTGTGTGTGTGTGTGTGTGTGTGTGTGTGTGTGTGTGTGTGTGTGTGTGTGTGTGTGTGTGTGTGTGTGTGTGTGTGTGTGTGTGTGTGTGTGTGTGTGTGTGTGTGTGTGTGTGTGTGTGTGTGTGGCATGTTTTTGTGAAATATCAGGACACAAATGGACACCCAACACCCAACCTTTTTTCAGTCATTTTATCATACGTTACGCTAGGGGTGTAACGGTACAGATTGCTCACGGTTCGGTTTGTATCACGGTTTAAGGTTCACCGTTTCGGTACGGTTCAGTATTTGTTATGTTCAGGGAAAAAAGGACTACTGTCAAATAAAACAAAAGAAAATAATAAGAACAAATCATTTAAATACAAGCAGCAGCACAAATAAATACTATTGAGCAAAGATAATAATAAAATAAACTATGCTTTTCAGGTTTTTCAGGTACGTCTAACATTAGTTTTCAGGTACAGAAATTGATCAAATGTAAAATAACATTGCATATATGACTGTATAAATTAAAGATTAATCCTATTAAACTTACAAAAGTTATTCAATCAAGAGCAGTGAGTGATGTCCTTGTCTTTTGTTTGACATTAAACAGACAGCAGTAAAGGCTACTGCCCCTTTAAGACCTCGGATATGCGTCGTCTTTTCTGGACTGTATAAAGCTTACTTAAGCCATATACAGACTATGTCTGCTAGAATACTCATCAATATGTTGACATACTTTTTGCGTGAGTTTGTCCGTTCAAGAGCAAGACTTGAAAGAGAACTCAATATTTGCGAGCTGAGAGACGTGTGCGCGCTCTCGGATGAGTGCACGGAAAATTTTCTCACAGTGCGCGCGACTTCTCATTCGCGTCTTCTGGCACTAAACCAGATAGTTGCATGTTCTGAGTTAACACAATCAGAACTTAAAAATACGGGATATTTTACGGGAAAATACTAAAACGGGAAGACAGCGGGAAAAGAGCTAAAATACGTGAGAAACCCGGAAAAAACGGGAGGGTTGACAGCTATGGTGTGTGTGTGTGTGTGTGTGTGCGATATGTAGGCTTAGGGGTAGTGTAGGGGGATAGAATGTACAGTTTGTACAGTATACAAACCATTAAGTCTATGGAATGCCATCTGCCTGTCTTTCCCCTTCCCCCTGTCTATCTGTGTGTGTGTGTGTGTGGGGGGGGGGGGTCTCTCTCTCACCCTGTGAGTTTGTGTGTGTGCCTTTCTCTCAGTCCTTCCCCTCCCCCTCACTCTCACTCTATCATTGTGTGTGTGTGTGTGTGTGTGACTTTCTCTCTTGATCATAATTTAACCCTTTCATATAGGCTATCACAAATAACTATCACTTGAAATAAAAACGTCATGTGATGTGTTTGCCAAGATCACGTATGATGCACATGTCTTTAAATTAATTATTTACTGATATAATATAAATGTATTCAAACATAAATTTCACATGATTTTATAAAAGTGGCTATTTATAATAAACTTCCATAAAATGTAGACACGCATCTTACTCTTACCTGACACTGATATTAAAATCATCTTTGCAGTTTCTGTGATTTGGCTCCATTTATACATTTTTTATTAAAAAATTTTTATTGGACCACCCATATTGAAATGAAAGCATGTTTTATGGTGCATAAGATTGGTGCACAAACGGTAGCTAAGGTAGCTCAAAAACACATGAAGAGAAGTGTTAGAATAAAACAACATCAGCATTCGAATGGTATTCTGAACTCATTCCAATTTGACCTTTGACATAATCTGACATGAAATTCATATAAATTTAATTGATCTCATAGATGTGGCTGTTGTGGTTTGTGGTCATAGCAGCACCAACTGCTGCAGTTAATGTGGTGAATTCAGATGACTTTGACATAGTCCTTTTATGTTTTCCCATTTTAAATGCCTATTGCCTGCCGTGCACAGTTAAGCTGATGCCACCGGGGTGGCGGTGCCACCGGCTTGGGCCCGTCATCGCTGCTCGCAGCTTTAATTATTAGGGCCCAAGCCCTGAAAGGGCGCAGAGCCCTATTGTTCTTCCTCAGATTATTCTTTGTTTTTTTTTTTTTTTTTTTTTTTTTTTTTTTTTTCGACTTCTCGGGTACTTTTGGGGCACTTAACATGCTCGAAAACTCTTGAAACTTCGCACAGGCGTCGGAATGCGCGGCCATCAGAGCCGGGCTGAAGCTGGTACCCGGGCGTGGCAGGGGGGCTCGACAGCGCCCCCTTAAGTGGGGTCTGAAAACTTGGTCCATATATCAAACACACTTGCACGTACATGTATGAAACTCGGTACACATATAGACCTCATCGGGCCAAACAACTTTCGTGCTCATAGTTATGCGTCAGCCCAACAGGAAGTGAGCTATAATCGGTTGTTCGGAAAACCCATGCTCTGGAATTTAATATACTCCTCCGAGGCCATTGTTTCGATCATCGCCAAACTCGGTCAGCATGAAGAGAACATATCCAGGATGCTAAATTGCGAGCGGATTTTTGATATCTCAAATGGTGTGGCCGTGGCGAAGCAACGAATTTATGGCGAGAAAAGGGAAACAGGAAGTGTGTTATAACTTGTGCAAACATTGACTGATTTGGATGAAACTTCAGCTGTGTGTTTGTTGTAAGAGGCCGATCACATGGATATGACTTTTGTGAGTCAAAGTTATAGCGCCACCAACTGGCAGCAGGAAGTGTGTCACTTTCAAAAATGCTTTGAATCACCATCTTATTTTCACCCCATTTACTTCAAACTTCATCAGTATAATGTGAAAACATGAGAGATAGAGACGTATGAAATGGATTCCTGAAATTTCAAATACTGTTGCCATGGCAACGTGTCAAAGTTTAATAATCTTTTGGCTGTTCTGAGGCTCTTAGCATGCTTGAAATTGCTTGAAACTGCTTGAAACTCAACACACACATCAGAGATGTCAGTCAGTACACATGGACAAAGCCTCAGAAACGGGCGGGGATGAGGGGCTCTCTAGCGCCACCTTTTGACAAAAGTGAAGGGCTTCGTTTCATCTACAATCACCAAACTCAGTATATATATTGACCTCATCGAGCCGGACAACTTTCTAATTTACAGTCATTAGCTCCGACCAACAGGAAGTCAGATATTTTGGTTTGAAGGTAAATTTTTGGTTAAATCGGGGTCTGAGTTTTTACGTTCTCCTCGTAGGCGTTTTATTCAATCTCCACCAAACTCGGTCAACATGAAACAAAGATACTGAAGATGCTAAAATGTGAACGGATATTGGATATCTCAAACGGTGTTTCCATGGCGAGGGATTAAATAAGGACAAAAAAGGGGAACAGAAATTCTCTGTCTGCTGCTCTCCCCTCAATGAACACAAGATGGCAGCATTGTATTAGTTTTGAAGCAGGATAAAAAAAAAACTTGTTTCTCTCTCTCTCTCTCTCTCTCTCTCTCTCTCTCTCTCTTGTTTGTGATTTATGAGGACACAAATTTGTATAATGACATGGGTATTACACTGGTATTACAACGTGTATGTGTGTGTGTTTAAAAACATACTAAAACAATGTTTTATTAAAATGTAACCAAATAGCTTTAAAATAATCATACTATTTTTCAGATCAATATATTTATTTTATTTAATATATTTCTTCTGAATATTTATTCTCTGTCTGCCCTCCCCTCACTAAAGGGTGGCAGTGTTGTGTTATTTTTTAAACTCTCTTTCTGTGTGTGTGTGTGTGTGTGTGTGTGTGTGTGTGTGTGTGTGTGTGTGTGTGTGTGTGTGTGTGTGTGTGTGTGTGTGTGTGTGTGTGTGTGTGTGTGTGTGTGTGTGTGTGTGTGTGTGTGTGTGTGTGTGTGTGTGTAGGCCCGTCGCGACAAGGCAGGCAAACCAAGCAATTGCTTGGGGCCTCGAGCTGGCCTGGGGCCCCAAGACAGCGACAGGTTAAGAATAAAATGAAACGACAAACTGTGTGAGCGCCCCATTGATAGTCAATGCAGTAAAGTGCAATGACACTGCTATCGGGATCCCCCTTAAGGGGCCCCTCTCAGAAGTCGCTGACAGCAGCCAGCCAACCACGCGATCTCTGCTGCGGCAAAATACAAAATCTTCGGATTTTAAGCGGAATTTTATGCTTCAGGAAGCCAGAAAAGAAAATAGAGAAAGGAAGAGGAGGATAAGAAAAAACAAGATAGTGGTATGTGATAAATTACACTGGATAAAATAGCTCTACTTGTCTTGTACAAAAAAAGTGTAAGTTTGCAGCAGGTAGGCTAGCAAAAATATGTTTATGTTAGCTATCGTTACCTGCCTGACGGCAAATGCTGCTTGTAACGAACAGTTAGTGCAACTTTTTTTTCGAAAAGACGGAATGACATGAGATTGCTATAGCTTTGTAATAGGTTTTGATGAAAGTGGCATAGCATGCTCTACTAACTATTATTTATGCTATGCATAAATAACCTGGAATAGTTAATATAGCATGCTATATTAACAATTATTATAAACATTATTTAACCAGAAAGAGGCAGAGGAACATGATTTTTTTCATAGCTTATCTTAATGTGCTAGTGTCGGGATATATACGGTAGTAGACAGTTTATGCAAATATGACATTATTTTTATGAGTTACCAATAGATCTTGAACAATTACTTTATTCTGTGGCAATTTTTACACTGTTACATTTTGAAGTACAGTATCAGGACAACCCACATGTTTGACTGGTACTGTTTACATGTTTTACTGGTACTGCCCACGTTTTACTGGTACTGTTTATTAACTATTTAACAAGGTATTATAGTCATCGGTTGCAACTTTATAATAACCATCCAGATAATGTTTATAGACAGTTTACAAAACAACTAGTAACCCTTAAGTATTCCCAAAGTGTTAGGAATATCTGGTCCGTCTATCTATGTAAAAGTAATGTTTATAGATGTTTAAAAAATGGTTACTTAAAGGTTTAAAAAAAAATTAATGATACAGTGGTGTTTTTTGCAAATGTTTTCAAATTTTATGCACAGTATATGCAACAACAGTATTTGCACTGTAAACCTTTTTATTAATATAAAGTGTAGGTGAACTTAAACTGTATGGCTATGCTGGTATGCTGGTATGCTGTGTGTGTGTGTGTGTGTGTGTGTGTGTGTGTGTGTGTGTGTGTGTGTGTGTGTGTGTGTGTGTGTGTGTGTGTGTGTGTGTGTGTGTGTGTGTGTGTCAGTGTCCTATCTGTGTGGATGCGTCTCATGTCAGCTAATCAAGGGACACTGACACACACACACACACACACACACACACACACACACACACACACACACACACACTCGACGCATAGATAGACTCGCGTCAGTTTCCTGCTCACATCGAGTTCTCTTTTGCTCTTGAACAAACAATAACACAGAGGATTGTGAGTATTCTCATATTCGAGTCTTAAATTAGTTAAATAACGTCTTAAATGAACTTAAAGAGTTGTGAGGAAATGAGATGCGCGGGACAGCGCGTGAGATCCACGGCTGTTCTTAAAGTGACAGGAGCACTGATGATGCCTGTCATTAATGTTCATCAAAGAACAACGGGAACAGAGAAAATTGTAGCTTTAATGATGATTCATCTATATTTAATTTATTATTTATGCAGTTAAGGAAGGTTTGATAACTATTACATTTCTGTATAACAGGGAAGGCCATGGGTAAATATAACATTTATTATTTTGGTGATTTAGGTAAAAT
The DNA here is from genome assembly GCF_949357685.1 of Gobio gobio. Lineage (NCBI taxonomy): Eukaryota > Metazoa > Chordata > Actinopteri > Cypriniformes > Gobionidae > Gobio > Gobio gobio. The sequence goes on along the minus strand of NC_137115.1, from coordinate 41,067,948 downwards.
GGTTTAAAAAAAACACAGCAGAACCACAGCGCATCTGATATGACTGGCATAACGCTGGCGAAGTTAGGGACCGTCTGCAAAGTTACATACAACATTGAAACGTGTATAACGTTACCAAACTTCACTAGCATTTAAAGAGAATGACAGTCATAAAACTGACTGTAAAGTGTTCATCTAGGTGTCAGGTATGATGCACACATTTTGATATTTAATAAAATAAACTGTCAAATCATATGGAAATATGGATATGCATTATTTCACTTGGATACTGTTTGGGCTCTAACACAAAATATGCTTGATTTAAATGCATCGTAGCTGAACACTGATGAGAATATTTATTGAGAATATATTTACAGAGATAATATTAGGTATTATATTTACGACAAATTATTATTATTTATGCGTTATGCGTTGCTATTGACGACGGCCATTAAGTAAAGAAATCCCACAGAATCTAGCTTAAAAAAGTGCTTAGAGCTGCTTTAGTTATTTGTTGTTTGTTTAATTTCAAATATAAAACTTGTTGAAATGTTTTAAGTGTGTGCATCTGTTCTTTTTGAACACTTTCATCTTGTTTGAACAAAACCGTGATAATATTGATAACCGTGATAATTTGGGTCACTATAATCGTGATGTTAAATTTCCATACCGTTTCATCCCTACTTTAGTGTGAATAAGTAAAAAAGAACTACAAACACCTTGAATTAAATACTGGCCTTCTGGACTTACAAAATTTTGAGCAGGAAAATATAACTTTTATTTATTTTATCCTATGATATTAAAATTAATCTAGATTTAAATTACATCATGGGTGTGGCTTGTGGTGATAGTGGCACCAGTTGCTGCGGTAAATGTGGCATATTCGAGCGATTCTAAAATATTCTCCTGTTTAAATGCATATTGCCTGCCGTGCACAGTTAAGCTGATGCCACCGGCGTGGCGGTGCCACCGGCTTGGGCCCGTCATCGCTGCTCGCAGCTTTAATTATTAGGGCCCAAGCCCAAAGGGCGCAGAGCCCTATTGTTCCCCTAAGGATTATTCTTTGTTTTTTTTTTTTTTTTTTTTTTTTTTTTTTTTTTCGACTTCTCGGGTACTTTTGGGGCACTTAACATGCTCGAAAACTCTTGAAACTTCGCACAGGCGTCGGAATGCGCGGCCATCAGAGCCGGGCTGAAGCTGGTACCCGGGCGTGGCAGGGGGGCTCGACAGCGCCCCCTAAAGTGGGGTCTGAAAACTTGGTCCATATATCAAACACACTTGCACGTACATGTATGAAACTCGGTACACATATAGACCTCATCAGGCCGAACAACTTTCGTGCTCTAAGTTATGCGTCAGCCCTACAGGAAGTGAGCTATTATGGGTTGTTCGGAAAACGCATGCTCTGGAATTTAATATACTCCTCCGAGGCCATTGTTTCGATCATTGCCAAACTCGGTCAGCATGAAGAGAACATATCCAGGATGCTAAATTGCGAGCGGATTTTTGATATCTCAAATGGTTTGGCCGTGGCGAAGCAACGAATTTATGGCGAGAAAAGGGAAACAGGAAGTGTGTTATAACGTCAGCAAACATTGACTGATTTGGATGAAACTTCAGCTGTGTGTTCGTTGTAAGAGGCCGATCACATGGATATGACTTTTGTGAGTCAAAGTTATAGCGCCACCAACTGGCAGCAGGAAGTGTGTCACTTTCAAAAATGCTTTGAATCACCATCTTATTTTCACCCCATTTACTTCAAACTTCATCAGTATAATGTGAAAACATGACAGATAGAGACGTATGAAATGGATTCCTGAAATTTCAAATACTGTTGCCATGGCAACGTGTCAAAGTTTAATAATCTTTTGGCTGTTTTGAGACTCTTAGCATGCTTGAAATTGCTTGAAACTGCTTGAAACTCAACACACACATCAGAGATGTCAGTCAGTACACATTGGCAAAGCATCAGAAATGGGCGGGGATGAGGGCCTCTCTAGCGCCACCTTTTGACAAAAGTGGGGGGGTTAGTTTTATCTTCAGTCACCAAACTCGGTACATATATTGTTCTCTTCGAGCCGGACAACTTTCTAATTTACAGTCATTAGCTCCGACCAACAGGAAGTCAGATATTTTGGTTTGAAGTTGAATATTTATGTAATTCAGGGTCTGAGTTTTTACGTTCTCCTCGTAGGCGATTTATTCAATCTCCACCAAACTCGGTCAACATGAAACAAAGATACGGAAGATGCTAAAATGCGAACGAATATTGGATATCTCAAACGGTGTTGCCATGGCGAGGGATTAAATAAGGACAAAAAAAGGGGAACAGAAATTGTCTCATATCTTGTAAAATAATATTTTGATTTAAATTAAATTAAGATTGTATGTTTGGTAATTGAACTTAGATTAATTTAAAATGACTATACTATTTTTCAGATGAATATATATATTTATTTTAAATATTTTTTTAAATAATCAATTCTGTATCTGTCTGTGCTGCTCTCCCCTCAATGAACACAAGATGGCAGCATTGTATTAGTTTTGAAGCAGGATAAAAAAAAAAACTTGTTTCTCTCTCTCTCTCTCTCTCTCTTGTTTATGTGATTTATGAGGACACAAATTTGTATAATGACATGGGTATTACACTGGTATTACAACGTGTATGTGTGTGTGTTTAAAAACATACTAAAACAATGTTTTATTAAAATGTAACCAAATAGCTTTAAAATAATCATACTATTTTTCAGATCAATATATTTATTTTATTTAATATATTTCTTCTGAATATTTATTCTCTGTCTGCCCTCCCCTCACTAAAGGGTGGCAGTGTTGTGTTATTTTTTAAACTCTCTTTCTGTGTGTGTGTGTGTGTGTGTGTGTGTGTGTGTGTGTGTGTGTGTGTGTGTGTGTGTGTGTGTGTGTGTGTGTGTGTGTGTGTGTGTGTGTGTGTGTGTGTGTGTGTGTGTGTGTGTGTGTGTGTGTGTGTGTGCAGGCCCGTCGCGACAAGGCAGGCAAACCAAGCAATTGCTTGGGGCCCCGAGCTGGCCTGGGGCCCCAAGACAGCGACAGGTTAAGAATAAAATGAAACGACAAACTGTGTGAGCGCCCCATTGATAGTCAATGCAGTAAAGTGCAATGACACTGTTATCGGGATCCCCCTTAAAAAGCCGCCTCTCAGTAGTCGCTGACAGCAGCCAGCCAACCACGCGATCTCTGCTGCGGCAAAATACAAAATCTTCGGATTTTAAGCGGAATTTTATGCTTCAGGAAGCCAGAAAAGAAAAAAGAGAAAGGAAGAGGAGGATAAGAAAAAACAAGATAGTGGTATGTGATAAATTACACTGGATAAAATAGCTCTACTTGTCTTGTACAAAAAAAGTGTAAGTTTGCAGCAGGTAGGCTAGCAAAAATATGTTTATGTTAGCTATCGTTACCTGCCTGACGGCAAATGCTGCTTGTAACGAACAGTTAGTGCAACTTTTTTTTCGAACAGACGGAATGACATGAGATTGCTATAGCTTTGTAATATGTTTTGATGAAAGTGGCATAGCATGCTCTACTAACTATTATTTATGCTATGCATAAATAACCTGGAATAGTTAATATAGCTTGCTATATTAACAATTATTATAAACATTATTTAACCAGAAAGAGGCAGAGGAACATGATTTTTTTCATAGCTTATCTTAATGTGCTAGTGTCGGGATATATACGGTAGTGACAGTTTATGCAAATATGACATTATTTTTATGAGTTACCAATAGATCTTGAACAATTACTTTATTCTGTGGCAATTTTTACACTATTACATTTTGAAGTACAGTATCAGGACAACCCACATGTTTGACTGGTACTGTTTACATGTTTTACTGGTACTGCCCACGTTTTACTGGTACTGTTTATTAACTATTTAACAAGGTATTATAGTCATCGGTTGCAACTTTATAATAACCATCCAGATAATGTTTATAGACAGTTTACAAAACAACTAGTAACCCTTAAGTATTCCCAAAGTGTTAGGAATATCTGGTCCGTCTATCTATGTAAAAGTAATGTTTATAGATGTTTAAAAAATGGTTACTTAAAGGTTTAAAAAAAAAATTAATGATACAGTGGTGTTTTTTGCAAATGTTTTCAAATTTTATGCACAGTATATGCAACAACAGTATTTGCACTGTAAACCTTTTTATTAATATAAAGTGTGGGTGAACTTAAACTGTATGGCTATGCTGCGGTATGCTGTGTGTGTGTGTGTGTGTGTGTGTGTGTGTGTGTGTGTGTGTGTGTGTGTGTGTGTGTGTGTGTGTGTGTGTGTGTGTGTGTGTGTGTGTGTGTGTGTGTGTGTGTGTGTGTCAGTGTCCTATCTGTGTGGATGCGTCTCATGTCAGCTAATCAAGGGACACTGACACACACACACACACACACACACACACTCGACGCATAGATAGACTCGCGTCAGTTTCCTGCTCACATCGAGTTCTCTTTTGCTCTTGAACAAACCATAACACAGAGGATTGTGAGTATTCTCATATTCGAGTCTTAAATTAGTTAAATAACGTCTTAAATGAACTTAAAGAGTTGTGAGGAAATGAGATACGCGGGACAGCGCGTGAGATCCGCGGCTGTTCTTAAAGAGACAGGAGCACTGATGATGCCTGTCATTAATGTTCATCAAAGAACAACGGGAACAGAGAAAATTGTAGCTTTAATGATGATTCATCTATATTTCATTTATTATTTATGCAGTTAAGGAAGGTTTGATAACTATTACATTTCTGTATAACAGGGAAGGCCATGGGTAAATATAACATTTATTATTTTGGTGATTTAGGTAAAATGGTTTAAAAAAACACAGCAGAACCACAGCGCATCTGATATGACTGGCATAACGCTGGCGAAGTTAGGGACCGTCTGCAAAGTTACATACAACATTGAAACGTGTATAACGTTACCAAACTTCACTAGCATTTAAAGAGAATGACAGTCATAAAACTGACTGTAAAGTGTTCATCTAGGTGTCAGGTATGATGCACACATTTTGATATTTAATAAAATAAACTGTCAAATCATATGGAAATATGGATATGCATTATTTCACTTGGATACTGTTTGGGCTCTAACACAAAATATGCTAGATTTAAATGCATCATAGCTGAACACTGATGAGAATATTTATTGAGAATATATTTACAGAGATAATATTAGAGATTATATTTACGACAAATTATTATTATTTATGCGTTATGCGTTGCTATTGACGACGGCCATTAAGTAAAGAAATCCCACAGAATCTAGCTTAAAAAAGTGCTTAGAGCTGCTTTAGTTATTTGTTGTTTGTTTAATTTCAAATATAAAACTTGTTGAAATGTTTTAAGTGTGTGCATCTGTTCTTTTTGAACACTTTCATCTTGTTTGAACAAAACCGTGATAATATTGATAACCGTGATAATTTGGGTCACTATAATCGTGATGTTAAATTTCCATACCGTTTCATCCCTACTTTAGTGTGAATAAGTAAAAAAGAACTACAAACACCTTGAATTAAATACTGGCCTTCTGGACTTACAAAATTTTGAGCAGGAAAATATAACTTTTATCTATTTTATCCTATGATATTAAAATTAATCTAAATTTAAATTACATCATGGGTGTGGCTTGTGGTGATAGTGGCACCAGTTGCTGCGGTAAATGTGGCACATTCGAGCGATTCTAAAATATTCTCCTGTTTAAATGCATATTGCCTGCCGTGCACAGTTAAGCTGATGCCACCGGCGTGGCGGTGCCACCGGCTTGGGCCCGTCATCGCTGCTCGCAGCTTTAATTATTATTATTATTATTATTTTATCGACTTCTCGGGCACTTTTGGGGCCCTTACCATGCTCAAAAACTCTTGAAACTTAGCACACACATCGGAATGCGCGGCCATCAGAGCCGGGCTGAAGCTGGTACCCGGGCGTGGCAGGGGGGCTCGACAGCGCCCCCTAAAGTGGTGTCTGAAAACTTGGTCTATTTATCAAACACACTTGCACGTACATGTATGAAACTCGGTACACATGTAGACCTCATCGGGCCAAACAACTTTCGTGCTCTAAGTTACGTGTCAGCCCAACAGGAAGTGAGCTAATATGGGTTGTTCTGAAAACACATGCTCTGGAATTTAATATACTCCTCCGAGGCCATTGTTTCAATCAGTGCCAAACTCGGTCAGCATGAAGTCAAGACACAGAGGATGCTAAATTGCGAACGGATTTTTGATATCTTAAACGGTTTGGCCGTGGCGAAGCAACGAATTTATGGCGAGAAAAGGTAAACAGGAAGTGTGTAATAACTTGTGCAAACATTGACTGATTTGGATGAAACTTCAGCTGTGTGTTCGTTGTAAGAGGCCGATCACATGGATATGACTTTTGTGAGTCAAAGTTATAGCGCCACCAACTGGCAGCAGGAAGTGTGTCACTTTCAAAAATGCTTTGAATCACCATCTTATTTTCACACGATTGACTTCAAACTTCATCAGTATAATGTGAAAACATGACAGATAGAGACATATGAATGAATTCCTGATATTTCAAATAATGCTGCCATGGCAACATGTCAAAGTTTAATAATGTTTTTGGCTGTTTGTGTGCCCTCCCCTCTATCACCAAAAGGGGGCAGTGTTGTATTATTTTTGAAACTCCCTTTCTCTCTCTCTCTCTCTCTCTCTCTCTCTGTGCTTGCTTATGTGATTTATGAGGACATGGGTATTGGTATTACAACGTAGTGGTTAATGTGGACATGAACTATGACACTATATCACTACAGGACTCATTTTCTAAATCACATTTGAGTTACAATTCTTATCATCTGACAGCCGTGATTTCATGTACTCATTCAGACAGAACTCTTTTTTTAAAACAGAGGAGTGTGAGTGTGTTTACTATACATGTGCTTTACAGAAGGTCATGTGCTGTGTTTGCAAAGATCACTTTTGACACATTTGTCTTTAAATTCATTATTTACTGACATAGTTCAAATTTATTTTAAAAAAAAATTCACATTATTTTCTACAAGTGTCTGTTTATAAGTGTCTTTTTTTCACAGAAAGTTTTTGTTTGAACGTGAATATTTGTATAATTCAGGGTCTGAGTTTTTACGTTCTCCTCGTAGGTGATTTATTCAATCTCCACCAAACTCGGTCAACGTGAAACGGAAGCTTAACGCATTAAAAATATTTAACGCAAATAACACAGCGTCCGTTTTTATATCCATTTTTGCTTAGCGTTACATGATCACGCTCCTATTCATGTAAATGCTTCCAAGCGCGACAAGACACAAGAGAGCGCGCTGTATGCCAGTGTCCTGTCTGTGTGTGTGTTAGTGTCCTGTCTGTGTGTGTGTGTGTGTGTGTGTGTGTGTGTGTGTGTGTGTGTGTGTCCTGTCTGTGTGTGTGTATGTGTATGTGTGTGTGTCAGTGTCCTGTCTGTGTGGATGCGTCTCATGTCAGCTATTCAAGGGACACTGACACACACACACACACACACACACACACACACACACACACACACACACACACACACACACTCGATGCATAGATAGACTCGCGTCAGTTTCCTGCTCACATCGAGTTCTCTTTTGCCTAGGGTTGCCAACTCTCACGCATTTGGCGTGACACTCACGCTTTCAGGCTCTGTCTCACGCTCTCACGCTGCCCAACTTAATCTCACGCCAAATTGCCAAACCTGCTTTTGATATTAAACAATGTCTAAGCTTTTACATTTTTTAAAGTTTTAATGCGAAATTCAAACAATAAATAGCGTTTTGGCGCTAATATGGCATAACAGTTAAAGCCAGAGTGTTGAAAAACCATACGGAGTTGCGACATGCTCTATCATCTCCCGGCGGCGCGCGCAGTCGTGCTTCACAGAAATCTCAATACTTCTAGCGCTGTGTCAATACATTTGAATGGCTTGATACACAACAGCTCCACTTTACAGGGGTTTGCAGCAAGTTTTGGTAAACAGTACAGCATAGTGTGCATTGATTATTACATCAACCATACAGGATCGTTTTATAATGGAGAGTAATGCAACAATGTTAACATTAATGTTAATGTTTTTTATTGTACTTAGCCTTCAGGTATTCCATACTAATTGGTCATACTCATACTAATTGATGGTCAAATGTGACCATACACCTTAACTATTTTTCAATTAAATAAATGTTCTATATTTTAGTTCAATAATATTTATTGAATATTTTGAGGAGATCTTTTGGTACTAAATACTAGTTGTGCAATATTTATTGTCAATAATGACCACTTAAAATATTTTTCTTCTAATATTTGTATTATTTATATTACAATTAGTATAGTAATAAGGTTAAATTAGAGAATTATTTTTCAAAGAGGCAAATTAGAGTCATTTTGTGGAGTCAGCCTGTCATTAATGTTCATCAAAGAACAACGGGAACAGAGAAAATTGTAGCTTTAATGATGATTCATCTATATTTCATTTATTATTTATGCAGTTAAGGAAGGTTTGATAACTATTACATTTCTGTATAACAGGGAAGGCCATGGGTAAATATAACATTTATTATTTTGGGTTTATGTAAAGATTTTTTTAAGTTCACTTAAATTAAAAGTTGTTTTTTAAAGACTAATAAATGTTGAAATTGGGAGCTTTCAGTTATACTGCAATGTAACGTCATTAATGTTTCATAGAGAATTTAGTATCAGTGATACTGGCCTTCATTCATAAAAAATGACAATACAACACATATTTACAATATGCTGTCTTTAAATTGTTTCTAAATTAATTTGGAGAGTAACTGAAATTATTACAATATCAAAATATTACAAACTTAAAATATTAAAAACTTGCGATTAATCGTGATTAATTACAGAAAAAAATGTGATTAATTAGTTAATTTTTTACTTTACAGTCATTAGCTCTGACCAACAGGAAGTCAGATATTTTGGTTTGAACGTGAATATTTGTATAATTTCTCTTAGCATGCTTGAAATTGCTTGAAACTCAACACACACATCAGAGATGTCAGTCAGTGGAAATGGGCAAAGCCTCAGAAATGCGTGTGTTGGAGGGGTGTTTATTACAACATAATCATGGTTTATGAAGACATTTCATGTGTCCCCGTAAATAAAAATAGCTTTAACAGCATACTAAACAATTTTTTAATAAAAATGTAAAAATGCAGAATGTTTTCTGTGATGGTAGGTTTAGGGGTAGTGTGTGTGTGTGTGTGTGATATGTAGGCTTAGGGGTAGTGTAGGGGGATAGAATGTACAGTTTTTACAGTATACAAACCATTAAGTCTATGGAATGCCATCTGCCTGTCTTTCCCCTTCCCCCTCTCTATCTGTGTGTGTGTGTGTGGGGGGGGTCTCTCTCTCACCCTGTGAGTTTGTGTGTGTGCCTTTCTCTCAGTCCTTCCCCTCCCCCTCACTCTCACTCTATCATTGTGTGTGTGTGTGTGCCTTTCTCTTTTGATCATAATTTAACCCTTTCATATAGGCTATCACAAATAACTATCACTTAAAATAAAAACGTCATGTGATGTGTTTGCCAAGATCACGTATGATGCACATGTCTTTAAATTAATTATTTACTGATATAATATAAATGTATTAAAACATAAATTTCACATGATTTTATAAAAGTGGCTATTTATAATAAACTTCCATAAAATGTAGACACGCATCTTACTCTTACCTGACACTGATATTAAAATCATCTTTGCAGTTTCTGTGATTTGGCTCCATTTATACATTTTTTATTAAAAAGAATTTATTGGACCACCCATATTGAAATTAAAGCATGTTTTATGGTGCATAAGATTGGTGCACAAACGGTAGCTAAGGTAGCTCAAAAACACATGAAGAGAAGTGTTAGAATAAAACAACATCAGCATTCGAATGGTATTCTGAACTCATTCCAATTTGACCTTTGACATAATCTGACATGAAATTCATATAAATTTAATTGATCTCATAGATGTGGCTGTTGTGGTTTGTGGTCATAGCAGCACCAACTGCTGCAGTTAATGTGGTGAATTCAGATGACTTTGACATAGTCCTTTTATGTTTTCCCATTTTAAATGCCTATTGCCTGCCGTGCACAGTTAAGCTGATGCCACCGGCGTGGCGGTGCCACCGGCTTGGGCCCGTCATCGCTGCTCGCAGCTTTAATATTGTGTTGGTCCCCCTTTTGCTGCCAAAACAGCCCTGACCCGCTGTCGAGGCATGGACTCCTCTAGACCCCTGAAGGTGTGCAGTTGTATCTGGCACCAAGAATTTTAGCAGCAGTTCCTTTAAGTCCTGTAAGTTGCGAGGTTGGGCCTCCATGAATCGGACTTGTTTGTTCAGCACATCCCACAGATACTCGATTGGATTGATATCTGGGGAATTTGGAGGCCAAGTCAACACCTCAAACTCGTTGTTGTGCTCCTCAAACCATTCCTGAACCATTTTTGCTTTGTGGCTGGGCGCATTATCCAGCTGAAAGAGGCCACAGCCACATGGTCTGCAACAATGCTTAGGTAAGTGGTACGTGTCAAAGTAACATCCACATGGATGGCAGGACCCAAGGTTTCCCAGCAGAATATTGCCCAAAGCATCACACTGCCTCCGCTGGCTTGCCTTCTTCCCATAGTGCATCCTGGTGCCATGTGTTTCCCAGGTAAGCGGCGCACCCGGCCATACACGTAATGTAAAAGAAACGTGATTCATCAGACCAGGCCACCTTCTTCTATTGCTCCGTGGTCCAGTTCTGATGCTCACTGTTGGCGCTTTCGGTGGTGGACAGGGGCCAGTATGGGCACCCTGACAGGTCTGCGGCTATGCAGCCCCATACGCAACAAAATTCTGACACCTTTCTATCAGAACCAGCATTAACATCTTGAGCAATTTGAGCTACAGTACACTCTAAAAAAATGGGGCTATATAGCACTAAAAGTGGTTCTTTGGCTCGTAATCATATGGGAACCACTTTAAGTGCTGTATAGCACCAAATCTGGGTGCTTCAGTGGTTCTTCAGCGGTCTTTAAATGACTGAGGTGCTATATAGCACCACTACCATATACAGAACCTGTTAAGATATGGTGCTATATAGTGCTACATGATTACGAGCCAAGAACCACTTTTAGTGCCATATAGCACCATTTATTTTTGAGTGGTATACCTCATCTGTTTGATCAGACCACACGGGCCAGCTTCCGCTCCCCACCAGAGCCCATGACCCTGTCGCCGGTTCACCACTGTTCCTTCCTTGGACCACGTTTGATAGATACTGACCACTGCAAACCACCCCAAAGGAGCTGCAGTTTTGGAGATGCTCTGACCCAGTTGTCTAGCCATCACAATTTGGCCCTTGTCAAACTTGCTCAAATACTTACGCTTGCCCATTTTTCCTGCTTCTAACACATCAACTTTGAGGACAAAATGTTCACTTGCTGCCTAATATACCCACCCACTAACAGGTGCCGTGATGAAGAGATAATCAGTGTTATTCACTTCACCTCTCAGTAGTCATAATATTATGCCTGATCGGTGTATATCAATATGTGACCCTGGACCACAAAACCAGTCATAAGGGGTTTTTTTATTTATTGAGATTTATACATCAGCTGAATAAATAAGCTTTCCATTGATATATGGTTTGTAAGGATAGGGCAATATTTGGCTTAGATACAACTGTTTGAAAATCTGGAATCTGAGGGTGCCAAAAAAATCGAAATATTGAGAAAATCATTCTTAAAGTTGTCCAAATGAAGTCCTTAGCAATGCATACTACTACTAATAATACATTTTTATATATATTTACAGTAGGAAATTTACAAAATATCTCCATGGAACATGATCTTTACTCAATATCAGGATTTTTTGGCATAAAAGAAACGTTTATAATTTTGACCCATACAATGTATTGTTGGCTATTGCCACAAATATACCCGTGCAATTGTAGTCCAAGGTCACATATTAGGGGTGTAACGGTACACAAAACTGACGGTTTGGTACGTACCTCGGTTTTGAAGTCATGGTTTGGTACGAGTTCGGTACAGCGGTTTTACAAAATAAATATTTATTAAACAGTGGTTTACTGAAAAAGAAAAAAGTGTCTGTCCTTAAATGAATTAAATTATAACTAAAAGTTTATTGAATATATTTCTGTATATTATATAGGGAGCCCTTACTTGCACATTAATTTTAAAGGTTAACAACAGAGCCCAAACTATTAGCCTAAATTCAGTTGCTATTTATTTTTACGTATAATAATCAACACTCAAATAACACATTGTATGCAAACATGTAAACTTCACATAAGGCAGTTTTTGCATTAAAATCAAATTATAAAATAGTTTTTTCTCTAATTCGTTGTAGAAATATAATCATTTATACACAGTGTCTGTCATTTTCATGACAGGTTTATTTAACATGCATGAAATAATCAAGACATCCCTAACAGGTTAAGTATAATATAATGAATATATAGGCTGATATAGAGCATATATTTAGTGAAAGAGTTGATTTCTCTTGTGAATAAAACTCGGTGGACACTGAATGACTGCCTGAGGTAACTTAAATGTGATGCTAACGTTACATGACATTGATTCGTTTACAAGCAGTTATATTGACTTTCCGCCGTTGAAAAACTGATTTAGCGATTACACCACATATGATACATGACAGTAAGTTGTAATGTATCCTCAGCATACCTTCAGATGGTCATTAATGTTTATTCTTTAGGAAGAGATGATCGATCGCCTTCACAGATGATCGCGTTCACGCACGCGCGTGCGCATCGCGCGGCCGCTTGAACTGTGATCAGTCACGCCACATAGAGCGTCAAAACGGCATTTATCGCTTGAATTTCGTGATAAAATGGACTGAATACTTAATATGTTCGTGTGGGCACTCGGATTGAAGTGTGTTCCGCACTTAAAACAAGCCTGTTAACTGTTAAAGATTGCACTCGGAAACCGTCCGGTACAGGTGTGCACCGAACTGAAAGCCCTGTACCGAAACGGTTCGGTACGAATACGTGTACCGTTACACCCCTATCACATATATATCAACACTTGGATTTACATATGTTACTCAACACACATATACACTGAAAAAATGGTCTCATTTGTGTGTTTAAATGGTTTTAACATAATAAATAACTATATTTTTTATTTTTATTTATTTTATTTTGGGGGGGGGCTTTTGCCACCTTTATTAAAAAAGCATCTTCAACAATCTTAGGCATATTAAACCAAAGACTTTATATATAGGAAGACGGTGCACTCCAATTACTTATGAATGGAAGAAAGTACAACACCCAATATGGCGAATAAACCCCGCCTTCTAAATGAAAGAGCCAATCGTTGATTAGTAAAGTCATCGTATCATAGTTTTCACGTGTCGTCACACGATTAAATTAACGCCCACCTGGAGGGCAAAACAAGGCTCTCCTCCATTGCCCGCTAGTCATTTTTACCAGGTTTGTAGTCAGTATTAATGCGGTAAGACAGTGATATTAAAATACCAAATTCAATATACACCTTATTGATGTTGCATACTTTGAACAGGAAAGCAGACGAACACAGAATATCAGTGCAACACAAGGTTTCTCGTTAGGTGTTTTCCCCATCGAAACCAATTATAAAGAAAACACGTTGCGTTCATATTCTTGCCTCATCTACTCGCCTGTATATAGTATACATCATCATAAAGGTGTAAACTGAATTTGATCTTTTAATATCACTGTTTTAGTACATTACGGCACTTTAAGGGTGGGTTGCACTAAGGATTCTTTAGCCTGTCGTCAGTTCACCCTCCGTCTGCTGCTTGATCAGCTCTATAACGGTTTTACCGCGTAATTTACCTGCGTTTAAAATGAAGTGGTGCAACACCTCGATTTAAAATAAAACCCATATCAACAAATCCTTTAAACTTTGCTTAATTTAATCCTTATTGGTGCAGCTCACCCTATAGTGTTTTTCACGTTAAGCGTTTTAAAAACGTCCCGCTGTTTTCAGTGATTGAAATACTGCAGCAGGTGCTGTATTTGGATCTTAATTGATCAAAACGTCCATCTTGTTCACATATTTTTGTTTTAAGATGGAAATTTGACAGGCTTGTGCTGCAGTTCTATGGAGTTTTTGCCGGCGGCTTTGCCCTCCAAGGCTCTGCGACAGTCACGTGACTGAAAACTATGGATGCAGCTGCCTTTAAGCTCTGGTTGCTACAGAAACAGGTAGTTTTCTGAGATGCCCGTTTAGGATTGCACATGCGCATTAGCTTTGTCCACGCTGAAAAATGCATGATTCGGGGTTTAGAAACAAACTTTATGAGACAGATTTGATTGGCGATTTAAAATATGAAATTTAATCATAAGCTTGGCGAACAGTTTTGGAGAATTTGATGTTTCCCCATTCAAAGACATAAGACCTGCACTTGCATGCCTGAGAGGCGTTTCAAAGATGGCTGCCGAGTGAAATGACTTTTGATTAAACTCACCTGCTGTTTATCCAGCTCCAGTTGAAGATCTTCTGTGTGGTGAACTTCATTTTTAACTCCAGCATTTTGAAACTGTTATTGGCATAGAGAATTTTGATTTTGTTAATCAATCAACGTATATCCTAATTTTGAAAAGATTATTAAACAAAATGTTAGACAGTCCTACCAGAGTGGCCTCCTCTATCTTTCTCAGCTCCTCCTCAAACTCCATCAGTTTTCTCCTCCTCCTCCCTTCTTCTTCTCTTTCTGAGTTCAAATGCAGCTGTCTTTCGACCTCCTGTGCAGTTAATTTCCGCTCCTCTTCCTCTTTGAGTCTTTTCTCTAATTCTCTCCACTCAAGACTAAGTTGCAATTCAATCTCAGTAAATGTATCACACTCAGTTACATCTAAAAACAGAGTAAAGGTACAACTCGGTGAATATAAAGAGGTTAATAAGCAATGTATGCAAAACCAAAACGTAACCTAGGTTTTTAGTGTTAATAAACTTAAAATACAGACCCATCTAACCACATCATTACAGCAAATGTACCTTCCACGCATGACATACTTGGAATGTCCTGCTGGGTATTCTGTGGCTCAACGTCTTTTAGAAGTCCAACTTGTTCCTCTAATTCAGAGATTATCTGATAAAAACATATGCATTTTTATAATATTCACACACTAACAAAATAGGATCTATGCAATATATCGTCTGTCTGAGGATAAACAAGGATAATTTCTGCAAATTTACAGCCAAAATTCAAATTGACTGAACACAAACAAAACTGGGATAACAGATAATTTGCTACTGTGAGGGACAAACTGAATTAAAGGTTAAGGACAAAACACAGACACTCCTTTCCTCTGTGATGACTCCGATGGGATAATAATCCCATTTCCAGTTAACCACAAACCAATAACCATGACTCACTCTCTCTTTCCACTTTATGGGGTCATCTATGAAATCTGAAGGTGGTTCATTTGTAGGATTATCATTATGAGACTGCTCTTGACTTGACAAGTCTATGGGTAACCAGAAAAGGGAAAAACAATGTGAGACCTTGTGTCTATAATTCAGAATTTCAACCTGTTCTATTGCTTCTCACCTTTTTCTTCAACATCTTCAAGAATTAATTGTTCAAAGGCATTCATCCGATTTCTTGAAGCTTTAACATATGCAAGTACCGAGTCAGACAGCTCATCTTCTGCATATAACTTCTGTGAAAACAGAGGTGATTCACAGTGATTAAGGACAGGTATAGTAAAAGTACATCCTTTTGGCCAAACTACTCGAATTATAAATTATATCTTCTTAATGTCACTAGTGTTGTTTTCGTCAACGAAAAGTATGACTAAATATCTTCGTCAACGAACCTTTATAACGTGACGAAAACGAGACGAGACGCAACGTAAATGCTGGTCATGTGACGATGACGAATAAAAACGAGACTAAATGTGGTTCACAAAATAAAAACTATGCTAAAATGTCTCTTCATTTTCGTTGACGAAAATGAGACGAGACGAAAAGTCGTGTTTTTATTTTGCAGTATTTCTGTGCGTCTCATTCAGGGGCTGCATCAGGTCTCACTGCGCAGACGCAGGTGACATCACTCTCTTCAAACCCCACTCGCGCGGCATCTCCGGTGAGTGAACGGGTCCTTTGGCCGGCCAGTCGGGGTTCGTAAGCCCTATTCGGACGGTAATTGTTTGTCCTGCGGTCGTAAGGTGTCTTCATCATTTACAGGGGCTAGTCAGTGATTTTATTGTCGTCTTAATACAGAATATCAGTGTTTTTCTCCCACCACCCGTGTAAAAATCTCCGGCCGAATTACCTAACTGAATTACTGTTTGACAAACACCAAGGTCGTGGGGTGCCGTCTGAATCCACATCTCTGAGTTTTCAATCACTTCAGAATTCACGGTTTATATCCTTTTTGGCCACTGCAGAGCACCGTGCGGTTGTGCTTCGCTGTTATCTGGATGCATTTTAAAGATCTAGACTTTTATTACTGAAATATTGGTAAGTATTTACAAGAGCAAGATATTTCATCACCGCTCAAAGAAAGAAAGAAAAGCACGTAAACATTTGAAATGTGCCGTTATAACGGCAGCAATTATATATGTTAAAATAACCGCAGCATTATGATTACCTCATAAGCGAATAAGAGGCTATATTCACTTATTTCCACTCATTTCCATGTGGAATAAAATTACATCCTTTATTTTGAGATAAAATACAAGACAGAAAAACATTTTAACTATAATGTGGGTCTAATTTTATACATATTTAAATAATTAAATAATAATTTGGATATTATTTTCCTATTATTAAATTAAATATGCATTTATTCTTATTAAGACATTTGGAAAAACTTTTATTGAAGTGGAAAATAAAACGGGTGTTGTGGAAATAGATGGGGAAAAATGTGGCCACAAAAATCACAGGAAAAAACACCACAAACCTTAAGAGACATCTCAATGTTTTTATTTATTTTATTTAAATGTATGTGTGTGTCCTTTTAACATGTTTAGTTGGTAAAATAAATATGTTGTAACTTCAAATCAGAGCGTCTTCCGTGTCTGGAATGGATGTATTCTTGAGTCTAAGGTAACAATAATATAATAAGATAACCTTGTTTGAAATGGGTTTGGCTAAAAGAAGATTTTGGTTTTGTCTATAATACGTACTTATACTACATTGACTGGGTTAAATAGAATTGCATTACTAAAAAGAGACTAAAATACAATTTGCATTGACTAAAACTTGACTAAAATGTCATCAGTTTTCGTCGACTAAAACTAGACGAAAATAGTCATAGATAATTCTGACTAAAATAAGACTAAAATGCTCAGACTTTTAGTCGACTAAAACTTGACTAGACTAAAAAGAGTATGACTATGACTAAAACTAATAAAAACTAAAATGACAGCTTGACACAAAGACTAGACTAAAACTAAAATGAAAACAGGCCGCCAAAAACAACACTAAATGTCACGAGTGAAATAGATTATCATATTCGATGTAAATGTTCCCTAGTGAAAAATACTAAAATGTATTTGAAACACAATTATGCTAAGTATGCTAAGTATGCTAAGTATGCTACAAATACATTTTACATATTTAAGTACTTAATATAAATACCCTGCAATTACTTTTAGAATACTAAATTGGTATAATTAACGTCTGCTAAATTAGAACAACTAATTTAGTAAAATATACTTAAGTATTTGATTGTGCTAAAGTGGAACTATTGTAAGTATATTTTTGGTACATTTTAAATATCTTGCATTTAAAGACTGATATTAAATATAGTGATATTAAAACACATTTTAGGCTTACAATATTAATAAATGTGCATTGTGTAATAAAGAAGTACTCCAAGTAAAGTTTAACTTTAATATTTATATCAGTAACGTTAAGTCTCTAAAGCGATATGTCAGTACATATGATAATGGTTTTGTAGTATGAAATAAATGTATTTTAAATACATTTTGACATATTTTTTTACACTAGGGTTGTTATGTTTTAACCCATAATCATTTTCTTCACCAGTTAATATTAAATACAATATAAATTCAGTATAACTTTGGTTTAAGTTTTCAAATAAAGTTGTCTTAATAAAGTGGGTTGAAATACAATGTTGGAAATAAGTAGACGTTCAAGAACTGAATAACAAAATAAATAAAATAGCCACTTACATTACCATCCAAGACAGTAAAGATGTCATCTTCTGACTCTGAATAATTTTCAGAAGGATGTAGGTTTAATTTCATCAACTCCTCATCTATTGCCTGTTCGATGTCATCCATTACTATTGAGTCCCTATTAAGCAAATTTTGTTCGCGAAGGAACAGGCGCGCAGATTTGCAGATAAAGTAAACTATATCATTGTCAACCCTGAACAACAGCATATAAGACAGAGAAGCATCTCGTAAGCATTTAACAAACACTTTATTTTCAAGTCGGTGTGTTTATTGGATACACAGCACCTGTTTCTCTGTGCTCCTCGTGTGTGTAGTGTTGCATCCAACGCAGTTGCTATGGACAACAAAGTAGCCTACCGTGTGGCGTGAGGGACAAACTTCAGGAAGAGCCCGTGTGCTCGGCCAGCTAATGTTTTCGGACTGCTTTTTAATTGGTTCAGGGTTGTATTTTAATGTAAATGTTTTTTGTTTTGTTTAGTTTTTTTAATGAACAGCTGTTTGAGCCAACTCTGTAAAATTGTTATTATAAGCGCAGGTAGGCCTACAGTATTTTCAGCAGACAGTCACATTATTTTTATATTTGGTGCCCCCTGGTGGCAAGACAATTCCTTAAAAGGAGGTCCTTCTGGTTTATTGCACAAGGGGGCTGACAGTAATCAATTGATGCTCAGTCTAGCAGAATCACTTCTGATCTCTCCAGCTAATAAAAATATGTTCTAAGAACGTTTTGCTAACGTTCCCATTAGGCTATTCTGAATGTTCTCAGACTGTTCAAAACATCCAAAAACTGAAGATTAATGTCCAACTCAAATGTGTCACAAGAACGTTCCATGAATGACATAAACAACATGTTTGCGCTAATAGTCAAATCTATTAACATTACTGGAAGAGCAATTGTTCATAACTTTGAGAGAACCAGAACAGTAGATAAGTTGTGAGAATGTTTCTAGCTGGGTTGGACCAGCCAAGTCATGACAGATTGTGTTTTTATTTTCATTCATTTATTTGGCACGCAGGAGTTTAGTTTTTGTCCAGAGCATTCAAATACATGTTATTCCCAGAAACCGGACACATTCTGATTATAGATTCCTCTGAGTGGTTGCAGGAGTCTGCTTTTGAAGTCAAACCAACTGTCCGCGTTTCATCAGATCCCGGAGAAGCATTCACCGAGTTCAATTGCTCAAAAAGGCCCCATCAGCAAGCCTTGTCCGCTTCAATTAGCGGAGAGTGGCATCGACCCCTTTGTTAGTGGGCAAGTGTCCGGAGCTTTTGTCTGAGAGCATGGAACCCAGACAGGGACTAGACAGGCAGTGGCTGCAGATTTACACTGCAGATTAGGACAGTCAAAGCCTGCTCAGCTTCGATCAGAGCTCAAGTTTGGATAGTGTCCCTGTGTTTATACTGTAAAGGGTTTTCTGTTACTGGTCTGTTGCTTTTATCTGGTCATTGCTCTTCAAGCTAATTGTTTCCATTCATTCTTTCAGAGTGGGTGAGAGAGACAGAGAAAGAACTTGTTGAATTAAAGGCAGCTTCAGCTCTGGGCTGCTAAATGTGACTGTAGATTCTTCCTTATAGGCTACTTTTATAAACCATGTAAAATTACTGCACTCAAAAAAAGGGTTCTTTACATAAAAATTCTATTTGCAACCATATCGTCCTGAAGAACCATTTTATGCTAAATGGTTCTTTGTTAAAGACTTTAGGATATAATCCTTTCAAAGCCAGCTCATTATTGATTTTCTGGAGCTCAAGCATACAACTACACAAACTGTCAACCGACTCTCAACAGGTTCTTGATATCCTATTAATGTCCATGAATATTGTAACCGCTTTCCTAACAATCATGTCCTTTTCACTTTTTAATTTTTTAACAGCTCTGTTCAGCTGAGGATATTTCTCTCCACTAAGCAAGTGACAGATCAATTGAATTGATAATTCATATTGTAAGACTTTTCAATTATACTTTAAAGGCATGTTTATGCATAGATATGCCCAGTCACAAAAACATTTAAGGTGTGACTTTTTCACTTTTCCTTTTCACATTGTGAAGGGCTCACATATTGTCCATTCTTAATGGTTATTGGTCTTCACAAACTTAATTGCTTTTACCTAAATAAATGGAAGATACGCACTATAAATTCATTTGTGTATTTCTTCCTAGACGAATGCTTTCACACCCCACAACCTCATCATCTGCAAAGAGAAACTGTCACTAACCAAATTACACCAACATTTACAAAAAAGTAAAAATTACAACAACAACAACAAAAAATACACAAATGACTAAAAATATAAAAATTCATTCAGACTATTTTATTATAATATCATATTTTAATATCATTCAATATCATTCAGAATATTTAGTTTTAATATTTTAGTTTTATATAATAAAAACTCAAAATAAAAACTTTAAATAACTAACAGTTTTGAGTGTTTGGACAGCAGAAAGTATAGGCCTATAATAGTAATAACAATATATATATATATATATATATAGTGTACATATTTTATATAGACAGATCAGGCATAACATTATGACGGGTGAAGTGAATAACACTGATTATCTCTTCATCACGACACCTGTTAGTGGCTGGGATATATTAGGCAGCAAGTGAACATTTTGTCCTCAAAGTTGATGTGTTAGAAGCAGGAAAAATGGGGCAAGCGTAAGGATTTGAGCGAGTTTGACAATCGCCAAATTGTGATGGCTAGACAACAGCAGCTCTTGTGGGGTGTTCCCGGTCTGCAGTGGTCAGTATCTATCAAAAGTGGTCAAAGGAAGGGACAATGGTGAACCGGCGACAGGGTCATGGGCGGCAAAGGCTCATTGATGCACGTGGGGAGCGAAGGCTGGTCTGTGTGGTCCGACACGCTACTGTAGCTCAAATTGCTAAAGAAGTCAATGCTGGTTCTGATAGAAAGGTATCAGAATACACAGTGCATCGCATTTTTTTACGAATGGGGCATAGACCAGTCAGGGTGCCCATGCTGACCCCTGTCCACCGCCGAAAGTGCCAACAGTGGGCACGTGAGCATCAGAACCGGACCGTGGAGCAATGGAAGAAGATGGCCTGGTCTCTAATGAATCACGGTTTCTTTTACATCACGTGGACGGCCGGGTGCGTGTGCGTCGCTTACCTGGGGAACACATGGCACCAGGATGCACTATGGGAAGAAGGTAAGCCGGTGGAGGCAGTGTGATGCTTTGGGCAATGTTCTGCTGGAAAACCTTGGGTCCATGCCATGTGGATGTTACTTTGACACGTACCACCTACCTAAGCATTGTTGCAGATGTACACCATCTGTGGGATGTGCTGAACAAACAAGTCAGGGCTGTTTTGCCAGCAAAAGGGGACCAACACAATATTAGGTCATAATGTTGTGCCTGATCGGTGTGTGTGTGTGTGTGTGTATATACATATATATATATATATATATATATATATATATATATATATATATATATATATATATATATATATATATATATATATATATATATATATATATATATAAAGGGAGGTATTTTTACATAAGAATACAATTCTTAAAATATTATATATATATTAAGTTTTCGTCTTATGTAAAAATATTTCCCACTTCCCTTTACACTGCATAACTGAACAAACTGAATAAAGAACTATTTAATGAAATCACAGGTACTAAGTTGTGGCTAAAATACAGTTCAATCTTGATAACATTTCTTTTCACGTTAACACTTATTTACTTTGAATGACTATTCATGTTGCTATAATTATATGTTAACCTTAATTGTTTTTTTTCTGGGTTTGACTTTGCACAGGTTCATACAAGTATGACACTGCCCTCTTGACCCAATATTCCACTTCATATGTGAATATTGCAGTTCAAAAAGCGAACCTATTGATATAACATATTTTTGTCTGTGGTATGTCTGTATTTTCCATATATGTTTCATTCCTTAAAGGATCCCCAACCCTCTGATTATCCCATGACTAAGTTGAACCCAATGACAGAGAAAGATTTTCTTGAGAAAGGAGACTTTTAAGACCACATTGAAATTAATCCTCCCATTGTCAAGCATCTCCAAGATCTTGTGAAGGCACTGCTGTCCACTCCAATTCCCATATTAATTCCATTATCTTGGAACATGGACAGTTTAGACATGATAAAAGGATACCGGACAGAGGGAGATAAAGATAAAGGGAGTGAGAAAAAGCAGAGGGGAGAGATTATCCATCTTTTTTTTCATCAGGATAAAGGTAACTACAGCATGGGTGGGATTCAATGGTACAATATGTGAATAGTGTCAGAGTACATTAAATGCTGATTCACTCAGGCTCTGAAAAGCCTCTTACTGTCCTGATTGCTGGACTCTTTAAAATGGATATTTTTGATTCAGATGCGTATTTATTTAGAATCATATCACATGGTTGTTACACTATGTTTTTGAATATAAAGGAAGTATCACTTATTATATTTTCAGTAATGGAAATGAGCACTGATCAAACTTGAAATTAGATTCATGAATACCATTTTCAGGTATTTTTTATAAAGCAACAGTTTATGTATGGCAACTTTTAATTGTCAGAATGATACATAACTTTTTTGACTCTAAATTTACAAAATATTATAAATATCGAAAAATTACAATTTGGTTGTTCCGCAAGTAACCACAACAGCCACAGTTTTAAAATGGACATTTTGTATTGGGGTAAAAGATGAATTGAGCAACTTGTGACAGCAGCAAGCATCGTGTTACTTGGCTCGTGGCGTAGTTAGGAAATTAACTATTTAACAGGTAGGTAGAACAACCTGCCATCTGTGACTGGTTTGTGTTTGTTATCATCACATGCTGGAAAAATTCCCAAAAGAATGCCCTGGGAGTATAATGCACATGCAGTGAATGAATCCTGTGTGCAGAGATATTTCAATATACTAATCTATTGAGATATATGTGGCATAATTAGCTTTATGTTTCATCTAATGATGTCATGGATTAAACCTCATCCAAGGAAATGCTCCTGTGGCTCATCACAATGCGCTGAGGCAATGTAACGTCACACTAATGTTCCAGGAACATCTGACATTATGATCACCTCCAGCTATCAGCAGTACAGTCACATGTCACAAACAGACAATAGCCTACTGCATGGGAACAAGAAAGCAATCGAAGCGCCTTTTTAAAAAACAAGTTATTACTTTAAATTCAATTACATGTTTTCCAATTAGCATAAACTAGCAGCATGTATACCAGATCCACTTTCCAGAACCTTTGCATTGACTGTTCCTCGGTGGTGGGAGTCACTAAAAATCTTTAAGAAATGTCTGAAGACACAAATCCACAAAACAAGCACATTTTAAAGTTGTTTTCTCAAATCTCTGTTTCACTTGTCTTTTATACACGTTCAAATAAACACATTTTAGGAAAGAACAGAATAATAAAAAAAGGTAATTGCGACTTTTTATCTCACAATTCTGACTTTGTTTTCTCAGAATTGCATGATATAGTCGTAATTGCGAGTTATAAAGTCAGAATTGCGTGATATAAAGTCGCAATTCTGACTTGATAACTCACAATTGCGACTTTATAACTCGCTATTGCGAGTTTATATCTCTAATTCAAACTAAACTATAATAGTTGTTGCATTTTTACTGATAAAGACTGTCAAGTCATGCCAATTTATTTACATTTAGAATGTACATTTTGTATAGAATCACATTTTGGCTATAAACAGCACAACATTTTGTTCAAAAGTCATTTTGTTTTAATTAAAATAGTCCACACTAATTTATTGGCCTGAGCCATGTTGACCTCAAAGTCAAACGTGTTTTTGATAATTATTAACAAAGGAATTCTAGAAATCTTTGGACCAGTTTTGTTGAGCGCAGTCGGCAACAGTAGGCCTACGTTTTTCAGAAATTCATGACTGGAAATAAATTGGTATGTGTGATATTAAGAGCATGAGCCAAGGAATAGGCCTATTATAAATTGGTAATGAAATAGGCTGCCTAAAACCAAAAAAGTCACAATGTATTATTTTTTCCCTTCTATAGCGCCACCAACAGTGCAAAATGCGCATTTCTCTATTTATTCCCTGAGGAGGGGCGCGTGTTTTAGACCTCCATCAGTCCAAATGTCACGTTTCTACCATTTACAGGAAAAAAAAAAGGCTACATCTCGTTCTAGACAAACCAAAAATCATAACAATAATCCAGACAAAACAGCAGCGTTTCTGACACGTCGTTAGTAGACCTTTGATTAAATCCGTGTCAATATATGTGATTTCAGCCATTTTATTGTAAAGCTGATGTAAGATTTCCAAGCACGAGGTTACAATAGCCGGGACACCCCTAAAAACCAGCTTGTGGGCTCTATAGTGGGTTGTACCACTCTGATTTATTTAATAGGGGGGGTGTAGATTTAAAATTATTTTTCAAAGATAAAAACACCTTTTAAAGCGAAATTCAGTGTTGTCTTATTATTTTATCTGTTTAAAGAAATGATGTTAATAGCCTAAATAGGACACGCCTATTTCATTTCTTCGGGGAACACAAATCAGTTTCCTCCCCAAGCTCGTTTGGGACGGACGATACTGATACAGTAGACAGAGCATCTGCGCCTCCCGCATCACATTTACATCAGATTGTAGCCTATATGAGATGTCCAAACCATCGAATATAAACCGTCTTTAGGTCGAAACAGCTCATTTCAAAACCTTAGCTCATTTCCTTTTGATTCGTTATAAGGTAAGATTGTATTTTTCTATTCGATTGTGCTTATTTAACATACAGAATGATGAGAGAAGGGCTGCGCAATCTCATTCAGTGTGTATGATGAAACCTCGCACATGGGTGACATAGTAAATTTGGGCGGGGGGGTAAAAATGAAGTTCTTTACAAAGGTATATTGTATTTCATTCGTAAATAATAATTGTTATTCGCATGAGCGTAATAGCCTATTTTTTCAGTCAGTATAATAAAACTGTCTAATAATTTCCCCTAAAATACGCGGAATCTTCACATGTAGACACAATGGCCTTTGCTAATGACAAATTATTTACTTTAGTCTATATTATTGACACCCTGTGAGCATGTGTATTTCATGACCGTATTTTAACGATGCTTTTTTTGAATGAGCTCATTTGAAAAGATTTTAGAGAATTTAGGTGTCATTTTAAAAGAGATTTACGGTAAATTCAACGACGAATAGGCCAAAATGTGTTCTGCTGATTTATTAAAAGGTGCAGCCTTGAAAGAAATCTATTAATCACATGAGCTGAGACCGAGAGCGGCCTCATTCCCATTTGTACACTCGTGGTTTAGTATACCATGTACAAAACCAGAGCTTTTGAACCACAAATGATTGATTAGGTAACGTAATTACTGTTATTTTCTATTTTACTGTCCATCCATTGCAAATCCAGTCTTCAAACCTTTATTCTGGGGCGCTGCGGGCCACGTGACTATAGAAGGCGCGCGCTCTTGTCTGTTTGGGTTCGTATGCAAATGAACCGACCTCGTGCTCTGAAGAGGAGGTTAAATTATTTAGATGCGAAATATGATCGTGTTCCGAACGATTCAGTTGGTTTGAGTGATATTTAATGTCAGGTGGAAGCTGGGATGCGAGTCATGGTTACTCACAAAACCTGCTATTGAAAACACTGTGTTGCGCTTTATTTGCGTTGTGCATTAGCAAATTTGCTGTTACTAGATTGAAGGCTAAATTCAAAGTATTCTCTATGGGTTTTTTCCCTAAACATAATGCATAAACTACATAGATAGAGATGGATAGAAATATAGAGATATTCTGGGGAATTACACCTGTCTCTGATATGCAGTCAGCAGGGCGGACCAAGCTTTAGCCAAGAAAAAAAGTATTTATTCAGAAAAAACAATTAAGTACAAAATAACAGCAAGAAAATCAGTGGAAAATATAAATACAAATACAATTCAAATAGTAAGAGTAATACAAAGAAAATAAATAAAATAAGCAACAACTTAACTATATACACAGGGGTATTGAAATCAAATCCATATTTCTATTTAGCCAACAAGAAAAATAAAGATTTGTGTGATACTCTGCCTGAAAAATAATTCATATGCAAGTCATCTTTTTTTTAAAGGACATATAGCATGCAAATAAGTGTCACTTTGCATCATGTTAGGGGAATTAAGCTGTCTAGTTTCTGTTCTTTTTTTTTTTATCTAACAGGAAGCCTGTACCGTGAAAATGAGAAGATAAACATTTCGTCAACCCACACTTTTCTCTGTCTGTAGAGTAAATCCCTCTCTCTGACCTACATCTGCCCTTTTGAACTAAACCTACCCTGTCGAAAAGGATTTCCTAGAATCTCTCCATCCCCATCGCCAAAAAAGACATTTTCAAATGCCCAAAAATAGCAAAACCGTCAAGAGAGAGATTGACGATGAAGAAGTTACGGAATCTGTCAAAGATTTGCTCTCCAATGAAGATAGCTGTGAGGACTCTTTCAAGAAGAGCTCTCTGATGGTAGGAGATGTTCCTCAGAAGGAGCGGGATGTTGAAGAGGGCTCAGAGGAGGAGGAGGAGGAGGAAGAGGAGGAGAGACCCGCCTGGAGCAGCAAGCTCCAGTACATCCTCGCCCAAGTGGGCTTCTCAGTGGGCCTGGGCAACGTCTGGAGGTTCCCCTATTTGTGCCAGAAAAACGGTGGTGGTAGGTTATGCATTTAAGCAAAACATATTCTTTAAAAGAAGAGTGTAAATCCAATTTAACGTCTAAAAATTGTCAATGTAATACATATGGATATATGATCAGCATTATTTTAGCAAATGTTTTTTTATTTTTGGTTTTAAACGAATATCCTATCAGTACACCATCGTACTGAACTGAAGTCCCTATTCACATAGTGAGGAAAGACACCTTTAGTAATTCACACACACAGATGTTTGAATGAAGAGTCATTTAACAGTCTGTGGACCGAGAATTGAAACTGAACTGTTTTAGTTCAGTAACACAATCTTTATCAATAACACAATATTGTGGAATATTGTTTTTAAATTGTGAGAACCCTTGTGATAAATGTATATAAATGGAATTAAATGAACCATTATTCTTTAATGCTTAAACACAGAGGAACCTCGTTTTAAAAACAACCTAAAATCAGACACCTCATTTGCAAGTTCTCAATATGCATTTCCTGTACGTGTCTGCAGGAAACACACGTCTTTGTGCCAGAGGGCTTTCTTTGAAACGACACACAGTTAAAAGAAAAGAATAGCATTTTGGGCCATAATAATTCATATTACAACTAAGCAAAGAAAATGTAGTCGATACAAACAAAGATCTGCCATATTGACATGATGCACTCAGATGTTTTCAAACCTGTCCTGGAGGACCCCCAGCACGACACTCCCTGACACATCCAATGCAGGTCTTGCAGTCTCTACTAATGAGCTGGTGAGTTGAATCAAGTGTGTTAGATGAAAGAGACACACAAAATGTGATGTGTGTTTGAAACGCCTGCACTAGATAATGTGCTGTAATTTCTGTAGAGACCTAGAAAGTCATTGAAATAAGAATAGTAGCCTACCATCAATAAAATACACTATATGGACAAAATTATTGGGACACTTAATTATTGCTTCAATCAGACCCATTTTCACAGGTGTATAAAATCCAGCACCTGGCCATGCAGTCCGCATTTACAAATAGTTGTGAAAAAAATGGGTCGTTCGGAAGAGCTTTGTGAATTCAAGCATAATATGATAGGATGCCATCTTTGCAATAACTCAGTTCATGAAATTGAATCCCTGCTAGATATTCCACGGTCAACTGTACGTATTGGGAAGTGGAAGGGTTTAGGAGCAGCAGCAACTCAGCCACGAAGCAGAAGACTACATAAAGTCACAGAGCGGGGTCACCAAGGGCTAAGGCACATGGTGTGTAAAAGTCACCAATGTTCTGCCTATTCCATAATTGAAGATGTATGCATTAAACGGTTAGTTCACCCAAAAATGAAAATTCTGTCATTATTAACTCAACAAAACCCCTAAGACCTTCGTTCATCTTCGGAACACAAATGAAGATCTTTTTTGATAAAATCCGAGAGCTCTCTGACCCCTCCACCGACAGCAATTGAATTACATCTTTCAAGGGCCAGAAAGGTAGTTAAGACACCGTTAATATTGTCCATGTGACTCCAGTGGTTCAACCTTAAATGGTAAATGGACTGCATTTATATAGCGCTTTTAACAGACCTACGGCCATCCAAAGCGCTTTACATTTGCCTCACATTCACCCATTCATACACTCATTAACACACCGACGGCGGTGTCAGCCATGCAAGGCGCCATCCAGCTCGTCGGGAGCAGCTGGGGTTAGGTGTCTTGCTCATGGACACCTCGACACTTGGTCAGGTGGAACCGGGGATCGAACCACCAACCTTCCAGTTTGTAGACAACCTACATGAACCACTGAGCCATTGCCACCCAACCTTAATTTTATGAAGCGACAAGAATACTTTTTCTTTTTTGTGTCAGACTCTTATGGTGTTGACAATAGTGTAAGCAGTGCAGCACTTCCAGAACACCAGCTTACCATTGGGCAAGGCTGTTCTCGTGAGAGTTGTTCTGCTGTAGAGCTAGTAAGCGCTGCACTGAAGAGTCTGACACAGACTAGAAGAAATTGTTGAATAAAGTCTTTTTTTTTGCACAAAAATTATTCTCGTCATATTTCATCAAAAATATCTTCATTTGTGGTCCGAAGATGAACAAGGGTCCTACGGTTTTGCAACGACATGAGGGTGAGTAATTAATGACAGAATTTTTGGGTGAATATGAGCACAAAAACTGTGAGGCGGGAGCTTCATGGAATGGGTTTCCATGGTCAAGCAGCTGCATGCAAGCCTCACATCACAAAGTACAATGCCAAGCGTCGGTTGGATCAGTGGAAAGCATGGACTCTGGAGCAGTGGAAACATGTTCTGTGGAGTGACGAATCACGCTTCTCTGTTTGGAAGTCTGATGGGCGAGTCTGGGTTTGGCCGATCCCAGGAGAACATTACCTGCCTGACTGCATTGTGCCAACTGTGAAAGTTGGTGGAGTAAGGATAATGGTATTGGGCTGTTTTTCAGGGGTTGGGCTTGGCCTCTTACTTCCAGTGAAGGGAATTCTTAATTCCTCAGCATACCAAGACATTTTGGACAATTTGGAATGGCTCGCACAGAGCCCTGACCTCAACCCCGTTGAACACCTTTGGGATGAAATGGAACAGAGATTGCGAGACAACACTTCTCATCCAACAAGGGATGAAAATTCCCACAGAAACACTAAAAAATCTTGTGGAAAACCTTCGCAGAAAAGTGGAAGTTGTGTAGCTGCAAAGGGGGGACCAACTGAATATTAATTTCTATGCATTTAGAATGCAACGTCATTACAGTCCCTGTTGGTGTGATGGTCAGGTGTTCCGAAACTTTTGTTCATATAGTGTTTATCAATCAATAAAAACGAATACGAAATAGTTGTTTGAGTGAGATATCAATGTCCTCACATTAGTCGGGCATGGCATTGAAATGAAACGTTTTGCATGTTGCAGGATAATCACAGGTTATATTACCCATCTGTGATTATACAAAGCTGTTTAATGTCAAGAGAAAGCAGATTACAGCTTCTTACCCTGGTCTCCCTGAGAGCAATGACATACAGTAGATAAGATTACTCATGTCTCTCTCTTTGTTCTCCTTATATATATTTGCAAAAGACACTTTCAGAGTTAGTGAATGATTTCTGTATCAGAAAGAAAGACGGAAGAGAAAGCAACATATGCAATTGCTATCATTTTTAAAAAAAATAAGGAATGCCACTGTCTCACATTTGGGTTTCATATACTATAGTAGGAAACCACTGTGTTTGTATGCACTTATACAGTTTTACCAATTGCCTAACTGTTAGAGAGTTCGACTACAACCCTGCCGTGTCTTACTATTTACTCCAGGTTATAATAAGTGAGTGTGGCAACCCTACTGTGCAGATCTGTAATTAGATTAAATAGGCCACTGTGTGTGGGCCATTTCTGTCTTTGCAAGGGCAGAGCGACCACAACACAGCACAGTCTACAGTATGCGTCATCAATGAACACCACATTTTGACGTTTTGATGCCCCAGTCTACCAGATGTCATCTTACACACAACCTGTTGAACCATCAATTTTTAAACAAGCATCTCACAGCGCAACAATCTGACCTACATTACAAACCTTAAACAACACAAGATCTAAAGACCCATATTGCTGGCTACAATAAGGCTGCTAAATAAATGTACTTATATGGAAAGGTGCACCAGAAATTGGATTAAGCATAGTATATGACAAAGGGAATCAATGCGAAATGGTTCAAAATTGTTAACATTTTATGATATCCCAAAGCCTGTATACTGTATAGTTGCAACTTGTCACTTATCAAAATAGACAGGTTCATATAAACCAAGCTGTTATGAAATAAAACATACTGCATTTTATAGAACATCTTGAGAAATACAGTACCTACTGTCTCATTTATTTTTTTTGTAAATGATTCTGTAGTTTATGTTTCCAATTAGATTCATGTCTGTAAATATACCAGATGGTGGTGTCTAAAATCATACGTGTCTGAATCTCAGTAGGTTTCTGTGTTAAAGCACATGACTGCAACATGTTGGAAGAGCAGCAGCACCTACAGTACTCACAAAGCAATGCTATTGTATTGAAGTTGTTCCCCATAAGGCACTGGGAAGGAATGTTCTATCCTGTGCCATTGGCAATGCTTGAACAGTTTTGAAATGTCAGTCTCGTCCTTCTTTGGCTCTCTCTAATGAGAGTTTAATTCAAGAGAGGAAATATTTGCAGATAATTACAGTGGGTTAACAAATTCTTTCATATTTTAAACAATTACAAGATTGTACCAGTGTTGTTATTATCTAAAACTAAATTGAAAAATTGGTTTTAACTAACAAAATATAAATAATAGATGAAAAACATTAAACTATGTAAACTTAAATTAGGACTGTTGCATTGGCAACTAATTGTAATAAATAAGTTGAATACTAAAAATGAAATTAAAATAACAGCAAAATAATAATAAAACAAACGCACATAACTAAATTACTAAAATTAAAATTGAAAAAATAAAAGCTCATTCAAAATACTATATAAATAATACCAAAATAACAGTGGATTGGAAAATATATTAAAGGAACACGCCGACTTTTTGGGACTTTAGCTTATTCACCGTATCCCAGAGTTAGATAAGTCCATTCATACCATTCTCATCTCCGTGCGTGCCATAACTCTGTCTGACGCACCCAACGCTAGCCTAGCTTAGCACAAAGACTGGCGGGAAACGGCTCCAGCTAGCCTACTGCTCAATAAGTGACAAAATAACGGCAACATTTTCCTATTAACATGTTGTGATGTGTATAATTACATCGTGTACTAAGACAGTTGCCATTTTCTAGACCGATATGGCTAGGAACTATTCTCTTATTCCTGCGTAATGATCAAGGAACTTTGCTGCCGTACCATGGGTGCAGCAAGCGATATTACACAGCGCCTGAATATACATAACCAACGTGACCATAGATATACATAATAAAGGCTAGATGTCTTACGGCGGAGTCTCTAACGTCATCACCAGCGGCCATCTTGTCACAGGCAGGGCTCTGTGGTACCTGATGTAAGGCGAGTGATTGGCATGAACACAAATACTCTTATCTCACTGAAATCTTGACGGATTTACAAATGGTTTGGTTTCTTACAAACATTATTAACGTGGCTATAATTATGGATGCTTGAACAAATTATGAATAATTTTTCATAAGTATGCAGTGTCATAACTACATCTCTGACGTTTATAACAAACCAAACAGTTTGAAAATCGGTAGAAAATTGAGCAAGTTATGGTTATTTAAAAAGTGCAAGCACCATGAAAACAATGTTACGAGTGAGCGAGCTGCCTGTGACAAGATGGCCGCCAGGTGCGGATGTCGACCTCCATTGGCCAGCAGCGTGGACGGGATATCTACCCTTTATTATGTATATCTATGAACGTGACAACCTGCTTGCACTGAGAGCGTGCTGGGGACTATTTTCATGTGCTGCATATATCATTGCGCCTGTTGCACCCATGGTACGGCACAAAGTTCCTTGATTACTACGCAGGAATGAGAGTATAGTTCCTAGCCATATCAGTCTAGAAAATCGCAACTTTTCATTTTCCGTCGGTCTTAGTACACGATGTAACTATACATATCACAACATGTAAATAGGAAAAAATGTCACTTATTGAGCAGTAGGCTAGATGGAGCTGTTTACCTCCAGTCTTTGTGCTAAGCTAGGCTAGCGGTAGCATACAGCGTTATGGCACGCACAGAGATGAGAATGGTATGTATGGACTTACCTAACTCTGGGGGATACGGTGAATGAGCTAAAGTCCCAAAAAGTCGGTGTGTTCCTTTAATAAATCTATTAATTAGAATAAATTAATAAAAATATGATTGATTACAATGGGTAATTGGTTTAATTGCATGTATATATACCATCAGTGTATACCAGTGTGGTAGTTTGGGTCCTAAATAAATTGGGCCGTAACCATACGTTCGCCTCTTTGCAGGAGCGTATCTGGTTCCCTACCTCATTCTGCTGGTGGCGATAGGGATTCCCCTCTTCTTCCTGGAGCTAGCAGTGGGCCAGCGCATCCGACGGGGCAGTATTGGGGTGTGGAACTACATCAGTCCACGGCTGGGTGGCATCGGCTTCGCCAGCTGTTTGGTGAATATCAGTGCCTTCATGTAGACATGCGTTATTTTAAGTGAACTGTATAAAAATAACCAAAGATGTCTTTGCTCAAGGGAGAGGTGACTAATTAAACCTTTTAAAGACTTTGGGGAGATGGGAGTAGAGGGTGTAGCTCATACATTTAACTGCTTTCTCTCTAATTGCAGGTGTGCTTTTTTGTGGCGCTCTACTACAATGTCATCATCGGCTGGAGTCTCTTCTACTTCTCGCAGTCCTTCCAGCAGCCTCTTCCTTGGCACGAGTGTCCCCTGGTCAAAAACAAAACGAATACATGTAAGACAAAAATTATGCTTTTAACTATACATTTAATATATGACAAATGTAGACAACAATGATACATTTTAATATACTGAATAACTTTTCAAATGAATCTTATAATGTGGTACAAGATTATAAGTTTCATGTTATTGTGTAGATGTCGTACCAGAATGTGAGAAAAGTTCAGCTACTACATACTACTGGTATCGTGTGGCCCTGGATATCTCTGATTCCATCTCTGATAGTGGAGGACTTAACTGGAAGATGACTTTGTGCCTGTTGATTGCTTGGACCATGGTGTGTCTTGCTATGATCAAGGGTATCCAGTCTTCTGGAAAGGTATGAAAAGGGTTTTCTATTTTGTTCTGCCTTTAGTCACACAATAAAGTCAGCCACGACCTCAAGGGATGTCTTAAAAGTAGCACAGAGAGAAACATTGACCCTTAGACCCTCCCTGATCCTTCCTATATCAATGAGAACCATCATCCTCTCATGTGATCCATGGCTGCATAACTTTGTGAAACGTGATGCAGCGTCCATATGGATAAGACCACATGTGGTACTCTGACATCAGTGTGGTTTTGAACCGGTACCCTTTAGACAGCTGATTTTCAAGTCATGTGAAAATTAACCCCCCCTGAAGTTAAAACAACAGATATAGTGTATATGTAAAACATTTAATTATACATACTATGGATTGAACAGGCTATTTGACTAATCGACTTTAATGCTCTACCATGACGCTTTAAAGGAACACTCCACTTTTTTTGAAAATAGGCTCATTTTCCAACTCCCCTAGAGTTAAACAGTTGAGTTTTACCGTTTTCGAATCCATTCAGCCGATCTCCGGATCTGATGGTAGAATTTTTAGCATAGCTTAGCATAAATAAATGAATCTGATTAGACCGTTAGCATCTCGCTCAAAAATGACCAAAGACTTTCGATATTTTTCCTATTTAAAACTTGACTCTTCTTGTAGTTACATCATGTACTAAGACCGACGGAAAATGAAAAGATTGATTGGTTGAATGCACGTTTTACACTGCTTATTGTACAGGTAAGTTAATCGTCATTCTAAACTGCTGCTGCATTACGTACACACACACAGAAACATTCAGTAGCACAGAAATGTAGCCTATTGAACACTGTTCTGTGATTTATCACTAAAATTGCTTAGAAATGGAAAAGTTCTAGCATATATTTCTTTGTAACTAAAACCCACAGCTTCACTGTTAGTAGGGAGATGCTGCCAGGTAGAATTCATTCACATGCAATCGCTTGTGAATTACTGTGCTACGATTTAGAACGAGCAGAAATCTGTGAGAAATATAATGACCCAAAGACAAAACAACTGATAAAAATAAGCTGTTTTGTAGGAGCAATAGCCTTGTGGGCAGCACTGTGTCATGTGCAATAGCTGGTGCATAAGGCAACCCACGTTCAAGTCTCAGCTCAAGGTTCAGGCTTGTTTGTTCATTAATGACGTCATCAGCGACTCAAATTTTCATTACATAAATGTCGACTTTTAAAAATCTGAAGTCGTTCAACCCCTAATACATACATATAATTAATTACATAAACAACAGCGTTTCAGTAACCACAAAAAATTTGATTAAAGAGTGCACTAAATAGATGTTTGCTCATAATAGATCATCTATAAGGGTTTCTGATCAGCAGTTAAAGTTTGTATGAAACAAAAGTTGCGATAGTCTTTTCTTCCCTGTTGTGACGCATGTTGCCTCGAAACAAGAACATTTTTTGGGCAAGACTTGAATATGTCCATCAGCAGTTGATTGGCTTGTTGGATGTTTGTGGTTTTCTATTACTGTGATCTCATGTGAGTGACGGCCGTATAAATACTGCAATATTCCATAGAAAAAATAGGAAATGTCCATTTTGATTTAATATATTGCCAGTTAAAGTGACAGCTATGTAAGTGTGGCCCCTCAGTCAGTAAGGATTTTATAGTATGGAATATATATGCTATACTCTGAAGGGGATAAAGACAGTCTTTGAAGGCTAATCTGGGATTTACCTCACAAAAGAATACCAATCTCCCATTCAACATTCCCACAAAAGCGTATTTCACCAAAAAAAAATCCCACAGTGCCATTCTTTTTTTTCTCTCCTTCTTCTTCTTTGTCATTTTGTGTGCACAAAAGCATGGCAATGCTGGTTGCCATGGTTTTATGTGCGCCATCCCCATTCACAGTTCTGTGGCACTGTACCCAGTAACCTTACTCAACTACAATTATTGGTGTTTGGGGATACTGTACTGTAGAATTAGAGTTGTGTCTGCAGGAAGAAGGGTAGATTTATTTAATGGATCTTTGCATAACCTTCTCTGTGCTTCACTTTTGGGGAACCACAGAGAAGTGTCTTTTAATCTTCTAAGTTGTGGGATAGTTAAAGTTCAGACTACACTATGAGACTGGTCCGCCCTTGATGAATCAGAGATGAGTCAGTAGCCTTTTGAGCATTTTGGTCTTAGAGTAAAAGCAGAATACAGTAAGTCAATAATGGCATCAACATAGGCAGTTTTGTTTACTTTTTAATTTAAATTAGCTTAACTTAGTCATTTTAAATTAATATATAACTGGCCAAATTTACATGTCAGAGCATAGTGCTAACAAGGTCATGGATTTGATAAATGTATACCCTCAATGCAATGCTAATCACTTTGGATAAAATGCCGAATGGATAAATGTGAATGTAATGTCTATTGAATGATCAGAAACATGGCCCACACATTCTCAGTGAGGTTTTCATGATCATAAAAACTAAAATACACAGTAAAAATTAATAATACGAACCAATTTAAAATGTGTCCATAAATAAATTATGTGGGCTTGAGGTTTACTTTTTTCCCAAGGAGCACGTAAGTTGAAAAATTTAGGAGCACATTAAAAACCTTAAGGGGCGCAGTGCAAATTTTTAAAATAATGTGTTTTAGCTTAATAAGGGGATATAAAGGCCAATTCACACTGCACAGACAAAGGTCAACAAACAAGTTGGCCAATGGATTTTAAGAAAAATAACTGTCATGTTCACACTGCCCCAACAGACACCGCCAAACGCTGAACATGTTCAGTCAGGTGAAAACAAACCCTGACCAACGCCCACTGGGGTAATGCACTGATCCACTGTAAATTGGCCTTAAGGAGACATTATAAGGAGAATACAAAACGTCTAAAAACAAGGTTTTAAATATTTCTGCTTCCAACTGTTTGAATAATTATGTAATTATTTATAGTCCTTTATAGTACTTTAAACTTTATAGTACTTTAAACTGTATATATAGGTGTTAGACGGTATCTAATTTTCATATCACGATAATTGCTGAAGCTTTTAGCATGGTATATGGTATTATCACGTATTGAATTAGGTTTGAATTAAGTGCTGTCCTCCTAATAGGTTTAATCAAATTTTTCTTACAATAAAAAGAACTCCAAAACAATACTAAAATACACTAAAACAATGCACCAAAAAATTATGAAGCAAACAAATGTTTCAAACAGATTCAAGTGCAAAAGAACAATAGATAACACTTTACAATAACGCCCTATTAGTTAATGCATTAAGTAGGCTAACAATGAGCAACAGCTACATTTACAGTAGTCATTATTCTTTGTTAATGTTAATTAATAAAAACACATCTGTTCATTGTTTGTTCAAGTTAGCTCAAGTCCATTTATATTAGCAGATACAATTTTTGAATTTAATAATGTTTTAGTAAACATTGAAATTAACATGCACTAAGATTAATAAATGTATTGTTACTTCTTGTTAACTAATGAGGTTAACTAATGTTAACTCATAGAGCATTTTTGTAAAGTGTTACCGAACAACAATAAAGAATCCGACATTTTCAGTCAATATCCAGGGCATGTTTTAGATCAGATTAAAATGTAAAAATGTTTCTATTAAGTGAACACCACAGCACCTGATACAAAAATCAGAATAGCTGTTAAATACTGTTCAAGCGTGCAGCTGCTTTGTTTACGGGGTTACCGGGGTAACGGCTGCATTTCTGCTGTTCTGTCAGCGCCATCTGCTGTCGGAGAGTGAATGTGCATTTTCATTCAGTGCATCTCCTTCACTCGTTCTGCCATGCTTCTACTTAATTAAATAATCGCCTTTTATCATTTTAATAATCATATTAGGCTGTATCGCTGTTTTTCCATAACCAAATTTAATTTTTACCATTTAAGATATCTGCACACATGCTCCTAAATACATTTTCCATGTCTATTTTTAGTCGCAAAGGCTTGCACTGTCAAACCCATATGCTTTAAGGATTAAGTTAAAATCATTAAGTCCCCAAATTATCATTCTTGTTAAGTAGAAAATTGTGAAATTATGTTTTGGGTGTGACTTCATGAATGTACTGAACTCGTAAAGAGAACCAAAATGTTGAAATGTTGCCATTGCAACATTTAATTTTTTTTTTGTTATTTTTTTTATATATAATACTTATATTTTATATTTATTTTATTTCAATTTTCAAAAACTATTTGTAATCATTTTAGATTTAGTTTCAGTTAACATCAACAACACTGAGTCACACATGATCTCATTTTTGGCAACAATCCAAGATATAAAACAGTTCCATCTCTATTGATGTACATGTTTAGAGGATTAAGCCTTTGGTTACAACATTCCTCGACAAACCACAATCAGCATTATCATCTTAGCTCTGTAGATGACTATCCTTGTATTGTCAGGATAAGCACACTTAAGACTAGGCTTTGTTCAGACAGGCAGAAAAAAAAAGTTTGGACTCAAATGCATTTAGTTGTATTCTGAATGGCAAAATACCACATGAAACCCAGTTATTACAAATTCGGTCGAAACCAGATTCATATGTCGGATTTTTGGAAATATGCTTCAGCCTGGCCAGGCTGGCATTTAACATCACACACAAAGAGTCTGCAGCTGTGTCACAATTCACTCATTTACAGTCACATGTGGCATTCAGGCCTGCTATAGATGCCTTATCTACACCATCTGGCTTAAAAAAAAAGTTCTTTCTTCATTAACGTTCATTCAAAATCAGCTGTGTATTGTAATAAAATACATTTTCCACTGTAATGTTTGAACAAACAAATCTGATTTCTTAATAGCGGACTGTCTAGGTTTGAAAACGTAGCTTGAAGTTTTGGAAAACAAACCAGAATTCAGTGCACTATGAAAAAAGCCATAGGCCCTGTTACATCTGGTATTAAGATGAGTTTGGTCGATCGGATCACAAGTGGACGACACTAAATACAGGTCAAAAAGAGGTCTAAAACGTTTTGAACTTGTCTACGTTCGACCACTTCAAGAGGTAGTTGAAAACTCATTCGACCAGATTGCTTTTGTAGTGTAAACGCTCATGTGGTCGAATGTGTTCGAACATCCGCAAAAGGCCGCCTACTAACCTAATGTGTAAATATTATGGGAAGTGCGCTAGCCAGATGGGATTTCAACTTTGTTGGCTGAAGACCAATGTTTGAAGACAAAAACCGTACCAAGCACAATCGACAATGTTCATTTCTCTAACCATTCCTGATTTTTAACATTCACTCACTGGTCTTGCTATCAGAACACGAACAAAAGTTGATGTTCTCTGTATGTTTTTCCGTAGTCTCCATGTGCGTTCATATGTAAATTGCGCGAGCTTATTTTGTCCATTAGAGCAAAAGATCTGAAAAAGCCCATACATTTACCCGCCCATAGACCCTCCCCGCGAAGAAATCAGGACAGAAGTGGTTGACAAAATAAACTTTGTCTACTTGTGATCCGATCGACCAAAATGCATCTTAATACCAGGTGTAAAAAAGGCCATAGTTTGCCAGCAAGTGAGGGCACATTTTTCGGCCCACTATGTGCATACAATTATTTTACAGCATAAGAAACACTAGAATAGCGAAAGAGATGCCGAGATACATTATTTGATCATCTGTTTGGTTATGTCTGACTGCAGGTGATGTACTTCAGCTCGCTGTTCCCCTATGTGGTCCTTATTTGTTTCCTGGCTCGTGCTTTCCTGCTCAAGGGTTCTATAGACGGCATCATCCACATGTTCACCCCGAAGGTAAGACACAGCTGTGTATGTGTGAGCAGATCACACATTATCAAAATGGTTAGACCAATTTACTCTACATGCTCTGGTTCACACAGCAGCAATTAAACCAATTTATTGAGAATTACGGTAATCATCCATTACTAATTCCCATGTGTATCACTCGTCTCAGTTCGGTGAAGACCAGTAGATGTATCTATGGAAACAATACCCTAGCCAGATTTCCCAGCATGCATTTGTGATGTGACTCGGCAGAAGTGAATTAACTCTTCCATCAACACAGACTGAAATGCAGCAGACTGTCTCATTTGGCCAGCTACTTTACATAATATCCATGATCCATTTCTCCTCAGTGCAAGGGGCTGTCAATGTGTCCCTTGTTGAGTTATATGTCGCTTCAGAGTCTTATCAGAGGGTGGATTGTGAAACACACAATTAAATGATAGTATGTAGCCTCTGCTTTAGAATACTGCTTCTGCTTCTCACACAATGGTAATTAGTACAGAGCCATTACCACCACTACACTGCTAAAATGTTTTTTATTATATAAAATCCTAGCTTTTTTAGAGCTATTTTTACATCTATATTATCAAGGGTGCAATTCAGTGGCTAAAAAGGCTGATTAAGTGGGATACCCTATATTTAAAGGGATACCCTAGTGAAAAAAGTATGCTAAGTATACTTGCAGCCAGACTGATTATCAGTATACTTCGAGTGTGTTAATGATTAGTTAACTTGAAGAGTGCTATTTTGGAACAACTAATTTTGTACTAAGTATATTTTAGTTGTAATTAAGTTGTGTAAAAGCATATCTTCAAGTGCATTTAGTGTACTATTATGTACTAAATTGGGACAACTTCAAGTATACTTTGTACACTTTAAGTATAGGGACTAATTACACGCTTGATTAGTGATATTAAAGTGTCCTTTATTTGTATCATAAGTATACTTTATTTGTATTAAAGTATACTTTATTTGTGTTATAAGTATACTTTATTTGTGTTTAAGTACATTACAAATTAACGGTATTCAGAAGGCACTAAGAATATATTATTTTTTCAGGTTTATTTATTTACTTTATTTATTTATTTACCTTTGACTTATTCCAAATACTAAAAAATAGTAGTCAATTGTAGTCAATAACAATATACTTTGTTATTACTTAGCTATACTTTGTACAATATATATATTTCACAATACAGTATTTTAACTGCATTTGAATGAATTACTTACTGACTTATTTTCCCAATGTTGAATGCCTTTGTTTTCAAGGACATTAAAATAAATTCAATTTAACTACGTAACTAATGAAGAGACATATTTAATTTGTTTTTATTTAAACTTCACGTGGTTTCAGCAAAACTTTTCACCCTAAAAATGTCATAATTTACTCTTCCATTGTATTTTTTTTCTCCAAACCCTGCATACTGTAGATGCATTTCTTAATTTCTTAAACACAAAAAAAGATATTTTAAAAAATGTTGGTAAACAAACAGTTTTGGACTTGGTGACTACTGACATCCAATATAAATATATATATAAGAAAAATTCTTAAAAAGATTAAGTTCCACAAAAGAAAAATAAGTCATAGTGTTATATTGGTATTATTTATATTCTACTATAGTTTTTATTAATGTTTTCAATACATTTTTATATTTTAGTAATTTTGTTATGTTCTTTTGTCACTTGTGTTATTGATATTTTAAATATCAATATTAAGGTGTTATTTATTTATTCAGTTTTAGTCATTTATTTCCAGTTAGTCATTTAGTGCTTCAACTTAAACTTATTTCAGGTTACTGAGGCAACATTTCTCATTTTATTATTTTCATTCAGTTTAAGTTCTTCATCTAATATATATATATATATATATATATATATATATATATATATATATATATATATATATATATATATATACTGTATATACTGTATATATTGTTTTATTTCAGTTAACACATTTTTTATTGATAGTTTGAGTTTTAAATAATGACAATAACCCTGAAAAATCATATAGATTTTGAACGATATGAGTGCG
Organism: Gobio gobio; assembly: GCF_949357685.1. Taxonomy (NCBI): domain Eukaryota; kingdom Metazoa; phylum Chordata; class Actinopteri; order Cypriniformes; family Gobionidae; genus Gobio; species Gobio gobio. Next base: position 41,026,628 of record NC_137115.1, on the reverse strand, counting down.
AGTAAATTATGCAAGAATTTCCCTTTAAGAGAGTTACTGAGTGTGTATGACTCAAGGTATTTGATATGGTCATGTTAAAATACATGGTGTAGTAACCCAATGTTTAAAGTAACAAACGATCTATATATCAGACAGGATCATTTAAAAAATATTTGTGTGAGTTTAACCATAGGCAAATTCATATATATGCTGATATTTTCAGATAATATATAAAAGCATATCTATTATGTGAAAAGCATATCACTGTGCCTGATTGAGCATGTGACAAATAATAAACTACACTATATTCTTACAGCTTGAAATCATGCTGGAGCCCAAAGTGTGGCGTGAAGCTGCCACGCAGGTCTTTTTTGCCCTTGGTCTTGGTTTCGGTGGTGTTATCGCCTTCTCCAGCTACAACAAGCGAGACAACAACTGCCACTTCGATGCTGTGCTGGTCTCCTTCATTAACTTCTTCACCTCAGTTCTGGCCACTCTAGTGGTGTTCGCTGTGCTGGGCTTCAAAGCCAACATCATGATTGACAAATGTGTGGATATGTAAGTTCAAATCAAATTAACCATGAGAAGCAAGTTCAAAAATGAATTAAATAGACTTACAGACCATAAATGTTGTAAAACTGCATACAGACCCGATGACCTACAGCTGAATTTCTTGATTTTATGTATCTTAGGAACACAAAGAAGATCATTGAGTTCCTTGGCAAAGAGATCAATCCAAGCTTGATCCCACACCATATTAACTTCAGTCATGTTAGCCAAGAGGACTACGAGCAAATGACCAACATTATCCGGGGCGTGATGGAAAACGATTACCCACGCCTAGGCTTAGACAAATGCGACATCAAAGAGGAGCTGAATAAGGTGAGGAGGAGCTTTAAGTGAACTGATACACCACGTGGAAACCTTAGAGACAACTGATATACACAAACTTTCCATGGAATTTAACCCTGGCGGTTACGCTCTCTCTCCAGTCATGTTTTGAAAGTTAATACAACACAAGAGAGCACTCTCTATCAAAAGTGTCATTTTAAAACCCATAAACCATACTTCACAGCTATTAGAAAATCTGACAAACGGGTCAATGATAAGCAGTGTTGGAGAAAGATTACTTTTAAAAGTAATTTGGTACAATATCGTGTTACTCCCTACAAAAAGTAACTTACTTTTTATGGAAAGTAATGTGTTGCGTTAGTTTTGCGTTTTTTTTCTCACCTGGGCTGGGCTTGCTTGCTTGTTTTTTACTACAAAAAAAAGAACAAAAAAGTTATCAAATGGAAAGGCCTTTAGGCTGGAAATGCTCATTCACACCTGTACAGTAGAGGATGCAGCCTAAACAATATAAATATGAAATATATAATATTTAAAAAACATTGTAGGAAATAATTATATAAATGTTTTCTAAAAATTTCACTTATATCAACTAGATTTTTAAAAGATGTATTTTTTTCTTAGAAATCCTTGTAATTGACCCATAAACAGGATATATAAATGCTTAAAAGTTTATGACCAAAATAAAGGAAACTGCAGGGGAAGTACTTCAGTACTTTAGGTTTTCTGCTGTGTTGTTATGGAAGGAGGTGTGTAGGAGATCAAGAGGCACTGCATGATGAAACAAACGGAAATACATGCGGTATGTGTTGGCTGAGGTGATGCCATAATCAGAATAAACCACATACACACTTGCAAGAACCGTCATAGGCCATATCCTTCTAGAATTTGATGCCCTTTTTTTTTACACAGGCATCTTTTGATGCGTTTTGTTTTAGCAAAATCTATTTTTGTATTTTATCTCACTCTAAAACATGTTGAATAATTCATGCAGAGACCTCAAGCAAAATACAGCATTTTAACAGTACAGAATAAACAGATGTATGTACATTATCGCTATAGCAGTAATCTCATTTTAATATCTTTCTTGGCATTAAAAATGTTGCTAGTAGCTACTAATAAAAAAGTATATTTAACTTTTTCTGAGGAAAATATAAGTTATGTTTCCCTGTGCAAAACAAGCTGCCATGAAGTCAAGCCTAATCTTACACTTATCTTTGTATTTATATGTTCATGTTTTTGAATCCATGCTAGAATCCTTTATCTTTTCTCTCACAGGCAGTGCAGGGCACAGGCTTGGCCTTCATCGCTTTCACTGAAGCCATGACCCATTTCCCAGCCTCGCCGTTTTGGTCTGTTATGTTCTTCCTTATGTTGGTCAATCTGGGACTGGGCAGCATGTTTGGCACTATCCAGGGCATCCTCACCCCCATTGTGGACACCTTCAAAGTACGGAAGGAATACCTCACAGGTCAGCCAATGCCAAAAACTCATGACTCTGCAATATCGGCAACATCTTTAGTTCATAATTTCAAGAATATGTGACCTTCAGGCCACAAAACCAGTCATAAGTCGCATGGGTGTATTTGTGGTAATAGTCAACAATACATTGTATGGGTCAAAATTATAATTTTTTTCTTATATGCCAAAAATCATTAGGATATTAAGTAAAGATCATGTTCCATTAAGATATTTTGTAAAATGAATATATCAAAATGTATTATTATTAGTAATATGCATTACTAAGGACTTAATTTGGACATCTTTAAAGGCGATTTTCTCAATGTTCAGATTGTTTTTGCACTCTTAGATTCCAGATATTCAAATAATTGTATCTCAGACAAACATTGTCCTATCCTAACAAACCATGCATTGAAAGCTTATTTATTCAGATGATGTATAAATCTCAAATACATTTACCCTTATGACTGGATTTGTGGTCCAGGGTCACATATAATGGATCATTATTTGATCTCTCTCTGAAGCCATAAGATAGATTTGCATTTTTAGCTGAACTGTTTCTTTAATCACAACAAGGCTTCATAAACAAGGTCTACATTACTCAAGCCATGCTAAAGTCACTATAGTCTATTCAAATATAAATAACTAATAAAGATAATCGAATACTGTGATGTGCAAGTCAAGACAAGAACAGACATTCTCAAAGAAAAATACTAATACAAACAGCTTATAATTTATTTGCTGGTAGGATTTTAAAAGAAGTCTCTTATGCTTACCAAGGCTACATTTATATGATCAAAGATACATGTAAAATATTATTCCACTTTAAAAAACTGTTTTCTATTTTAATTCATTTTTTTTTTTTCATTTTTCAATGAGATTCATTTTTAAACAGAAATCATTCAGATATCAATCTAATATGATTTGGTGCTCAAGAAACATTTATTATTATCATCAATGTTGAAAACAGTTGTCCTGCTTAATATTTATGTGGAAATTGTGATACATTTGTTCAGTAATCTTTGAAATAGAAATCTTTTGTAACATTATAAATGTCTTTACTGTCACTTTAGATCAATTTAATGCATCCTTGCTGAATAAACGGATTCATTTCTTGGTTTTTTATCACACTGACTGCAAACTTTTAAACAGTAGGACTACTGCACGGCTGTTATTTACATTTAACCTTAATAATTTCACATATGCGTTATCCATGTCAAGGATTCTATTGTAACGATAGTGTCTTATCGGGAATATCAGTAATAGGTGCAATAGGTTATATGCTACTCACACAAGTCAACAATTGTAATACGCATTGTTGTTCTCTGTTTTCTTTACAGTTGGTTGCTGTGTACTTGCCTTCTTTATTGGTTTAATATTTGTCCAGCGATCTGGGAATTACTTTGTGGCCATGTTTGACGATTATTCTGCCACTCTACCCCTGCTCATCGTGGTTCTTCTGGAAAACATTGCTGTGGCCTGGGTCTACGGCACCGACAAGTATGTTACGTACTCAGCCTCTATTAGAGAGCTTACAGCGCCCTCTGGTGGCATGAGCGTCGTATTGATATGAAGAGAATTTGTTTTCAACTATATATATTTATTCTAATTCAAGTTTATTACGGTCTTATACTACCCCAAATTATGTAATCATAAAAAATAGATGCTTTCACAAATCAATTGAATGACAAATCAAAAGCGCTAATCAAATCAAAACGCTAATCTACTTTGAATTGATTGTGGCATATCTCTGATTAAATCATCTTGATTTAATAAGCATACAATTTGAAAGTAAGATATCTGAGAAATATATTTTAAGATATTTGAAAAATGTTTTGAGTTTAAAATATGGGCATGTATTTGTGGTTTTGCTCAGAGAACATACTGTACAGACTCTATTCATACTTTGTTTTATATTTAAGACTACATTTTAAGAAGACATTTAAGATACTGAATACTGAGCTTCATATTGATATGACAATTATTTGTTGTCATCTCTATATACTGTATATTTATTGAAATTTAAGTTTGTAACGGTTACAGACTAACCGATAAAAAATAAATGTAGTTATTATAATTATACTGTAATTATATTTAAATGATATGCAATAGTCGCCAAAAGTATTGTCGAGAGGGAATTGGTTTGGCGATTCGTTTTTAATGACCCTAAAAGTTTGATTAAACCATCAAAATATGAGGAAAATATTTGATATATATTTAAATATTTGAAAAATGAGGGAAGAACAAAGCACTGAACTTGGTTAAGGTATTTATCTGACAAAATGATGTGCTACAGCTACAGGTTTTTTACGATGCAAAAAAAGAAATCATAGAAAAAACTAAAAGCTCACAGGAAAAAGCATACATTGACTACAACATAATCGGTTATTAATATTTGTTTGGTTCTCTCTTGTGACAGCCTGGCCAAAAATGATGTCCGCACATGCAGTATACTGACAAAATCTTTGACATATTTTTAATCATTCGAATAAAAGGTGAAGATGTAAATTCTCTTAGGCTGGACATCACTTTTGGCCACTACTGTTTAATTATATATATATATAATATTTTTAGCTATAATTAAGTTATTTTAGCAGCAACTCTAAGCTAATTTGCAGTGATTGTGACATTGACGCCTCTGTCTTCTGTGGGTTCATTCAGGTTCTTTGAGGATCTGAAGGACATGCTTGGTTTCACCCCATACCGCTTCTATTACTATATGTGGAAGTTTGTCACACCTGTGCTGCTGCTGGCTCTTCTGGCCGCAAGTATCATTCAGCTGGGACTGTCGCCACCTAGTTACAGCGCATGGAACCAGCAACTGGTGGGTAAACTTTAATAAGATACAATAACGTTTTGACCTTGAAATATGGCCATCATTTTATTCAGACAGGATTGTACAGATTCCACTCAGACATTGTTTTGCCCCCCCAGTCACTAGTCAGTGTCACACCAATAATCTATATGTGACTTTTGAGATAAGTTAATGGCATTGCACAGAATTTTGACTGAAAAGAAATGCTGTGGTTCTTTAAGCTCAGGTCGTTCAAAGGCTTTCGATGCCCAGTTTGACCACAGGATTAAAGTGGAATTATTCCTTTGCCGGAATAATCCAATTGCTGTGTCTGTTCTCAGGCTCAAGAACAGTCTCTCAGCTATCCGCCCTGGGGCCTGGCTGTCTGCATCTCACTGGTGGTCACCGCTATCCTCCCGGTGCCTGTGGTTTTCATTCTGCGCTGTCTGAACATCATCGACGACAACGCAGGAGGCCTGTCCACCGTCTCCTATAAGAAGGGCCGCATTATAAAAGACACCGCTTGTAGGAGCAGAGAGGAGGATGAAGATGACGCAAGTCTTCTCAACACCAAGACGCCGAGCGAAGCCCCATCGCCCATGCCGGCCAACTACCGTAAGCAGAACGGCCCTCCTTCAAGTGCAGACGTCATGCTCAACGGTAGCTGCAGCACTGGATACATAATGCCCAATATTTCGGACATTCCGGACATGCCCGAATCTGATTTGTGAGGACCTGTCCAGTGTCATCTGTAACTGTGAAGACCGGCGTCAGTTCATTTGCCCTGTAAGAACCTCTTCATCTTCAAGTTCCAGCGCTTCAAATGTCAATCACAATCAACCTCCCTCTCACCGAGATGAACAGGAATGCTAACATACAGCATTCTCTTATTCGTTTAGCTTCTAACAGCCATCTTCCTTCCACACTGGTCCAGAACTAAAGTTTCGACATTTCAACGGCCCGGTTTTACAGACAGGACTTAGATTAAGCCAGGATAAGGCCTTAGTTCAATTAGGACATTTAAGTAGCTTTTATAAACGTGCCCTAGAAAAAAAAAACTTATTTGTGTGAATCTTGGGACAAAACAATGGCACTGACATAGTTATGTTATGTCAGTGCAAGTTGCTTTCAGTTAAAACAGCTCAAACATGAACTTTAGTTCAGGACTAGTCTTAAAGCCTTGTCTGTGAAACCGGAGGTAATTGTATTATATGTGTAGCTAGCGCTAACGCACCCTACCCCCATCCCGACCCATTGCCCCAACTGTTTGCACGCACTTACCCGACTTTGTGGGGTTCTGTAGACCCCCTGGTTCATGCTCTACTGTAGAATGGCTATTTGTACAAACAGATTATGTTGCAAGTCAGGGCAGTTACTGTCCACAAAAAAAGAAAATGAGATTAGAAGCAGTTTAGCGGCTGTGGAAAAGTCTAGAATGTAAATGTATGCGTAAAACGTGGAAAACTTGCAATACTCTTCTTTTGGATGTAATTAAATCATTGTGCATCAGTGTATGGATTGCATTTAATACAACCCTAACTCATCGTTTGAAAAAAATGTGTGCCTAATTCATTCTAAAAATGTTAATAGAATACAAGAACTGAATGTTGTACATTTAAGGTATTCTGTAAATATTTTAAGGATACATTTATTCTAATATAGTTTGGAATACAGATCATGTTTTTGGGAAGAAGTGCTTAAAAATCCAGTACGCTGACTTTTTTTGTTTGTATGTTTGCTGATGTGCTATCATTGTAAGGAGTTGATACTCCTCCCTCTTCCTGTAAATATTTTTCATGAATTTGCTCAATGACGCAGTATTTCCTTTCTCAGTATTGAGATTAAAAGATAAAAGATTCAGACACATTTTTGCTTTACTACTTTGTTGCACTTCACAACATGACCTAGAATAAAAATAAAAATAAAAAAAATAAATAAAAAAAATAAAAAATTATATATATATATATATATACAGTATATATATATATATATATAAAAAAGAAAACTATACATGGACAAATAACAAGGATGCACAAATATTTAACTTCTGGCTCTGTGTTTGTGTGTGTGTGTGTGTGTGTGTGTGTGTGTGTGTGTGTGTGTGTGTGTGTGTGTGTGTGTGTGTGTGTGTGTGTGTGTGTGTGTGTGTGTGTGTGTGTGTGTGTGTGTGTGTGTGTGTGTGTGTGTGTGTGTGTGTGTTAAATATCCAGTGTAGACCATTATACATCCATTAATCAACTGATAAATATTAATTTAAAGTTTTTTGGATTAAAATATCCTGGAACAATGTTATATATTTTGTTTACTTCTATACTTACGCTATCCCAAATGTTTCCAGAATGTTTAAATCCAGAGAAATAAGCAATTTTAACCAGGACACAGACCGTGTTCGTGCGTCACCTATCAGTGACATCCCATTTTTAGTACAATACAAATATACTATAGTGCATTTTTAATCCATTTAATAGTACGTCTTTTTCATCTGGGATTATACCAACGGTACCCTCGATTTCCATAAAAACCATGGAAACACCAAAGACGCTTTAATATATTATGTGTTTTATTAGACAGGTGAGCAATTGTTTGGATACATTCATTGACAGAAAACTAATCATTGTTATAGCTCAACACAGTCTTATTGTTTAAATCTAGTTTGCACGATTTACCATGTTTTAACATGCCTAATATTGATCTAGCTTTACTGCAATGTGCAACAAATGTCTCAACAACTCCCATGATTCAGCAAAATCGAGACGTCATCAAGCTACGCCTTTGTTTTGAATAAGCGACTTCTAGCGGCAAAAAATACATATTGTGCCTTAAATGGGATTATCAGATGACCAAGAAAATAGCAACAAATACAGATATTCATGCCAAAGAGTAGTCATCTTATCTTAGTAGACTGAAATTAACACATCAAGTGCTAGATCAGACAAAGGCTAAGCTAATAGCTAAAGGCTATCACAAAAATTACACTAAATCAAAGCTTTGAATAAACTTATCACAAATATATGCAAATATGTAACATCAAGCATTATATAATGAAGAATTAACTCACAGATGATGCTTTTACAAACGCAAAACAAAGGATGGCATCCAAAGATTGAGGAGATGCTAACTGGTGAAATGTGATTCACCAGTTATTTTTTCTAGCGAACTGCCACTAGGTGGCGCCAAAACTAAAACAAATATACAAAATACACAAGTAACAAGTGACAAGTAAACTTGAAGCAAAACGCTAGTTACGTATGTAACTGTGGTTCTGTGAATTCCGGATGACCGCCAGAGGCGGTGCTAAGCACTAGTGGATAATCGCTGCGCCAGCTCGATAGGTCGAGAAAATTATAACAACAAAGTCACGTCATGACGCAGACCGAGACGCGAGGATATAATCCCCAGCAGCTCGGTGCCCAGCCTGACAAGGAACTCTGGCGGTCATCCGGAATTCACAGAACCACAATTACAAACGTAACTAGTGTTCTGTTTCATTCCTCCTGACCGCCAGAGGCGTTCCACTAGTGGATGACACTAGTGGATGACACATACCAACACAGTCATAAGGAATGCCACCCACCTGCAACATCAGGGTTGTTCCAGAAGGACTGCAGAGCTCACATCATGGGAAGCAGCAACATTAACCTTGTAGAACCTTGTGAAGGTACATGGAGAAGACCAGGTAGCAGCCTCACATACATCTACCAAGGAAACTCCCCAAAAAGCAGCCCAAGACGACGAGACTGCCATAGTGGAGTGACAAGTAACACCTGCTGGTAAGGGCTGATGAGATTTGCTATACGCCGACTTTATCGTTTCAAAAATCCAGCGTGATAGTCTCTGTTTGGACAAAGGCGCACCCTTGCGTACTTCACCGTAACAGACAAACAACTGATCCGTCTGTCTGAAAGAAGCGGTAGAATTAACATAGCACTTTAAAGCTCGTACAGGAGACAGAAGATGAGACCTTCTCCCATCTGTTCCTGAGTGAGTGGAAGGCGGTTGAAAAGCAGCCAGATGAATAGACTGATTCACAAATTGCGGTAACAAAACTTTAGGGAGAAAGGCTGGATTGGGTCGAAGAATGGCCCCGGAATCCTCTGGCAACCAGCGTAAGCACAGTTCACTCACTGATAGAGCATGAAGCTCACCAACACGTTTAGTGGAAGCAACGGCCAACAAAAAAGACATTTTTAATGACAACCACTTAATATCCACAACAGCCAATGGTTCAAATGGTGGTGAACAAAGGGACTCTAGAACAGGCGGTAAGTCCCAGACCGGAAAGGGAGTAGAACGAACAGGTTTTAAACGCCTCGCTCCCTTCAGAAAACTGCAAACAAGGTTATGAGACCCCAATGAAGCACCATCAACTGGGTCGTGATAAACAGATATGGCAGCAACATAAACTTTTAAAGTGGAGGCCGCCTTGTTGTCATCTAATAGATGCTGCAAGAAACTCAAAATTTTTGGCACAGTACAGTGAACTGGGTCAATTCCATGATACCCACACCAAGAAGAAAAGATCCTCCAACGAGCAGCATAAAGCTGTCGTGTTGAAGGAGCCCTAGCGTTGCTGATGGTGTTCACTACTGCTGGTTCACAAGCCATTAACTGTGAACTAGGCCTAACGGCCAGACCCAGAGCTGAAGGCGAAACGGGTCTGGGTGCCAAACACGGCCGTGCATCTGAGAAAGGAGGTCCTTTCTGATGGGAAGCTGCCACGGCTCGCCCTGTAGTAGACTCAGAAGGAGGGGAAACCATGGCCTGGCTGGCCATCGAGGTGCCACTAACAGCACCCTTTGCTTGCATAGGTATATTCGGTGCAGTGTTTCCCACAGAAGTGGAACAGGGGGAAACGCATACAAAAGGCAGCTCGGCCACTCGTGGGCTAATGCATCCTGACCCAATGGGCTGGACTTCTCGGCTCTCGCGAACCACCAGCAGCAATGAGTGGTCAGTTCTGATGCAAACAGGTCGACCTCCGCCTTGCCAAACCGCTGCCAAATCAACTGCACCACGTCCGGGTGAAGTCTCTAAGTCTCTAGTGTAGTAGAGCTAAGTACACTGCCTTCAGTTCCAAGATGTTGATATGTTCTAAGGCTTCCCTTGGTGACCAGTGACCACTGATTCCCCTCTGACTCCAAGTTGCCCGTTGTCACTTCTCGACGGGAGGGCACCACCCCTAGAGGCACTCCGGCTCTCAGAAACGTCACTCGTTTCCAGGGTCTCAGTGCACAGGTACAAGCAGGAGAAACGGTAATCATGTGATGACGGTGTCTTGCTGAGTCCAACCCCAAGCTGTTGCTCCACCTCTGAAGGGGCCTGAGGTGAAACAAGCCCAAGGGAATCACGGATGTGGCGGCAGCTAACATCCCCATTAGTTGCAGAAGGACACCATAAGAAACTATTGTTCCCAGACGGAAACCAGTCAGTAGCTGACAAATCTTGTCTGTCCGAGCTTGGGACAATGTGGCAGACATTGTGATGGAGTTGAGTGTTATACCTATGAAGGTTAGGGTTTGCTCTGGGACCAGATGACTCTTTGTGTCGTTCACAGTTAGACCCAGCCTCTGAATATGCTCCAGCACAACCTTGGTGTTGCGAATAGCATGTCGTTTTGTTGGGGCACAAAGCAGCCAATCATCTAAATAGGGGAGAATCCTCATGCCCTTGGACCAAAGGGGAGACAGGGCTGCACTCATGCATCTTGTGAAAACACGAGGAGCAAGAGATAGACCGAATGGTAGGACTCTGAATTGATAGGCTTGATCCTGAAGACTGAATCTTAGGAACTTCCTGTGGTGGGGAGCAATGGGAACATGGAAGTAAGCATCCCTCAAATCCACGCTCACAAACCAGTCTCCTTTCATCACAGATCGAAGAATATCGAGCGTGCGTAACATTTGGAAAAGAAGAGACTTTAAGAACACATTTAGGCGTCTCAGATCTAGAACTGGCCGAAAACTGCCGTCCTTTTTAGGAACAAGGAAGTACATGGAGTAAAACCCGTCCCTCTGACTGAGGGGAGGAACTTTTTCTATGGCTCATTTCAGCAACAGTGAATGAATTTCTAAGGAAAGGGCCTTTGAACTGTTTATATTTTTGACAACTGTTCAAAGGATTCCTGAAAACTTGGGAGACCGGCGTCGGAACTGCAGAGTGTATCCCCTGTTCAAGGTTGCCAGAACCCAGGGGTCGGACACTGAATTTTCCCAGTAATTTAGGTGTTGCACTGTAAAACGACCGACTGCCGGCCCCATAGCTTCAGGGTTTTTGGCCTCTGGTTTAAGGACCTGCGGGGGGTGGGCGCTGACGTGGCCCCCCCTAACGGTGACGGTGAAAAGGGCGGGGTCCCTGAGCCTGTTCAGTCTCTCTATGACGCTGTGGTGCTTAAAATTGTTGAACATTGTGTTGACGCACTCAATGCTCTGAGCCGTGGTAGCGTGGGTGAGCCGGAGCCAATGGCATCCTAAACGGTGGTGCCCGTGGTACTTGAGTTAGTTGTCGTGTTGCTTCTGATAACTTAATTTTCTTCTCCAATACCTCAGAAACCTTGGGGCCAAAAAGGTGTCCTGGTACAATTGGCAGTTCTCTCAGCGTCTTTTTACAATCTTCAGATAACCTTGCCTGGGCAAGCCATACCTGGCGCCTGGCTGTTAGAAGGGTCGATGAAAGTGTACCAAGTTCCCGCGTCACATGACCCATAGTCAGCAGAGCCGTCTGTAAGAACCGAGGAATGGAAGCATCCACGCTCGCGGACTCTAATGTATTATTACAGGCAAGAAAGCTGGCAGATAGTATTCTCAGCCCTCGTTATATATGCTACAGACTCATATGCCTTCTTTAGGAAAGAGTCAGTACGTCCACACTGTGCGCTTGGGCAGCGTACATTGCCTCTTAAAGCCTCATCCGGTGATACCACCAGTGCTGCTACTGGCTGTTCAATTTCAGGTGCCCGTCCTACACCAATGGAGTCAGCTTCGGCCATTGAGGCCAGTGTGCGGGCTGTCTTTGATCTTCTTCTAGGTACGTTAGGACTTGTAAGTGCACTGGAGAATTCTGTCACGAAGTCCTTACATGGTGGCATTGCAAACACATTACTACCAGCAGCTTGTCTGAAAAACACATTGGCTTGAACGGGCTGCACAGGTGATTCGTCAAGACCCAAACGAGCCACAGCCATCTGCAGAATAGATAAAATATCATCTGGAGAAGATGGGCCTGCGCCTGATGAATGTACAGACCCACCACTCTAACCACCTGTAGCTGACAGGTTGGAAAAAACATCATGTGGGAGGGTGGGTTGCGTGGCGGGTTCCGCCAACTCTGCATCAAGAAAATGTGAATTAGACGCGCTCATGGAGAGAGCGTCCAAATCCATATCCATATCGTGTGAGGGTTGGAAATCACTCTCATCCACTGGTGTGTTCTCAGTATGGGTGGTTAGCGCTGGGGGTTTAGGAGACTGAAGAAGACCTTTCATCTCCATCATTTCTGAAGAGAGAGTAGCCACAGTCTTCGATAACAGATGTTCTGAAGTTTCCGTCTGTCGTGAAGACTTCTTATTACTCGGTGGAGCGCCAGCAGCTGCCGAAGCGCGGTGCGGCTGTTGCGCAAGACTAACAGGTGAGTTAGTGTCTAACTCAGCCAAGCGAAGCTGTCTTTCTGACAGTGGTAGCATACTACAATGCAAACACGGATCAGTTAGAGCCTCCTTCAAATGTTGAATCCCTAAGCAAGATGGGCATTCATCATGTCCGTCGTCGGGAAGCATCGAATTCGGACACAATCTGCAGCTTGAAACGGGGATGAGAGGGCTATGATCTATGACTCCGTCAATAACGCGTCCTCTGTAGCACCGTAGACACTCAGAACTGTAATAACACCCACTCCGAAGGTCAGACGTCCCTCAAATCTTCGGATAGAACCGAAAGATTATAACGTCTAAGATAGTAAGATATAAAATAATAATATATAGGTTTGCAGTGAAAACGCTACCCAAGCGCGGTCGAAACCAGCCACCGGTAGTACCGTGAAGCACAGGGTATCGCCGACCCAACAATAAAATATAATCGTATGCACTCACGTAGAAATGGAATCCGAGATATCCGTCCCGAAGATAGCGTTGAGCGTGCTGTCACAGCTTAGGAGGGCGAATCCTCGCAACTCAGGTAAACTGTACAGGACAGCGCGAAACTATGACCTATCATAAGTGAGAAAGCGAAAGAGACTGGGCACCGAGCTGCTGGGGATTATATCCTCGCGTCTCGGTCTGCATCATGACGTGACTTTGTTGTTATAATTTTCGTAAACTGGCGCAGCGACTATCCACTAGTGCTTAGCACCGCCTCTGGCGGTCAGGAGGAATGAAACAGAACACCCATAGTGGACAGGTCTCAGCTGAGATGCCAGGCGAAGACAAATCACTTGATTCTGGACAGCAGTAGATTGGCCTGATGTTCCTGGAAGATCACAATCTTGTGACCAGAGCTACAACACCAGAATTACCTGAATGGAAGAAACTTCAGACTTATTATATATGTGGAAGTCATCAATGGATCATTGGAAGCAACTGTTCGAACAGAATGAGGAAAAACAGAATGGTTTGATATTAGTATGTGTACGAGAAGGCTGCATTCCTTCTTCTGCACTCTTGTAACCAAGTTCAACTATTGACTAAATTTAGGCACATGATCACATAAACCAGAGTTTATTAAAGCAGGAGCTGTGTAACAAACTTATATGCATCCAAATGTGCATCCAAATTGGGCACAAACAAAGCTTTACTAAAACTAAAATAAAAACAATTTGTACTGAAAAACTAAAACTATAAACACTAAACTAAGGCTAAACTAAAACAGCGTAACCCTGTGCTTTCAGTATGTTGTCGCATAGGTGAGAAAAAAATTAAAATGTGCATTTTATTCAAGTCCGCCCTAAATATAGTCTTGAATATTACTAATGTCACATACTATGATGGATAGTATGCGCATTTAGATGCAGGCCTTGTTTTAGCGTCAACGCTTGTTGTAGGCCTACATTTATTTTACACATAGCCTACTTGTGTGCAGCCTCTGTGTAGGCCTACCCTTACAGAAGTAGCTTAAAGGGCAGGGTAAGATGCCCCACCCCACAAGACTATTTATATTTTAATTTCTCTAAAAATTGTAATATTAATTATAATATAAAATACATGTTTGAGCTGTTTTAACTGAAATCAACTTATGAAATCTTAAAATATGTCAGTGCTATTGTTTTGTCTCAAGAAGCACACCAGTAATGTTTTTCTTCTAAGGCATGTTTATAAAAGCTACTTAAAAGGTGCAGTGTGTAATATTTATGAGGATCTATTGACAGAAATACAATATAATATGCATAACAATTTTTTCAGTGGTGTATAAAGACCTTACATAATGAACCGTTATGTTTTTATTACCTTAGAATGAGCCATTTCTATCTACACGCCGCGGGTCCCCTTACAGTGAAGTCACCATTTTTCGCCACCATGTTTCTACAGTAGCCTAGCACTAACCGGCAAACTGCATTACAGAGCGCTGGCTACTCTCTGCTGACGTCATCTGGTGGACAGAATCAAATCTTTCTGGAAGTCATTTCTGGGGGAAAAAATTCTTGAATCAAAACAAATCCCTATGAAGCGTGAATCGAATCTATTCGCTGTCTACTCAAAGATTCACAGCCCTACTAGTCAGCATTGATATATTGCGTTGTCAGTCCCGGGCTAATAAAGGAAATTAATAACGCTGTTAGTGTGTATTATCCAAACTTTAATAACTCCTGAACAATTGGCATTAACAGTAGCTGCTGCTTATAGTCTGCATACATGTGCTGCTCTCTTTCTTCTCTCTTCTGAATTCTTCCCTCAAACGAGAGCATGTTCTCCTTATTAAAGCTCCAGATGGAAGTTTGTCACTTGCCAGATATCACAAATTACAGACACCACGGCTGCGTCCGAAAACTTAAAAATGCTGTCTTCAGAAATGCAATCCAAGGTAGGAAGGCATCAAGGAACATCCGGATCCAAAATACCTTCACTTCCTATCTCCTGCGATACCTTCATCTGATACCCCTTTTCCACCAAAGCAGAGCCAGAGCTAGATCGGAGCCAGAGCCTAGTTTCAAATCGGTTCTTTGTGTTTCCACACACAAAGCCCCGGCTCCGAGCCAGGAAAAGTGGTTCTTAAGTAGCACCAAAACATTGCTGGGCTAGAACAGGGCTAGAAGTAAGAACCGATTACGTCAGGCGCTGGGGGCGGGGTCAACAAGACGAACACAAACTTTAGATCCACCATTTTTGAAATAGCAGCTAATGGAGCTAACAGCTGCTGTTCGTTTGTAATCTCCGTCTATACAAATTACGGCGACCTACATGAATGCGTTGGATTCGCTGTGTTTTCGTTGTGTTTTGATGCCGATGTAGGATTGTAAAGCCATGTGAATCAATAGTAACGCAACGTTTGCATTGTTGATGGAAGGCTTGTTCGCAGCGGTGCTGTGCAGAGACCGATCGCCGTATGATAACGAGTCCAGCGAGAGCACATGACTCCTTATGCTTTTGATTCACTCATGCGTTTTTTTTTTTATATCATACGTGGATCGGTTTGCGCAGTGACGATGCATCTCGAACAAGCCTGGTGTGTGTGTGTTTCCTGCTGCCCAGGGTGGCCAGGTTTTCACAACAAACCCGCCCAATTGCTACTCAAAACAAGCCCAATCGCGTTCCAGGGGGGGATTCCCCAGTAAAATCACATTTGGGGGTAAAATATGTGTTTTTTGGCACTAAAATTCGCATTCCCGGGGCTAAATATCACATAATTGGGGTCGCTTCATCCCGCGGACATGAAAAAACAGCCCGCGGCAAAACCACATACTTGGCAACATTGCCGCTGCCTCGCTAGCGTTGCTGAGAGAGATGAGACGTATACAGTGACGTAAGACATGGCTCTGTTGTGGCTCTCAGCCCGTGGAAAAGCAAACCGGTTCTTAGAAGGCTCCTCAGTCGAACCAACTATGAACCGGGACTAGCTCTGGCTCTGAATTAGCTCTAGCACTGCCTTGGTGGAAAAGGGGTATGATTGATTTTTAAAGGCAGCATAGATCTATCCTTCGCTGTCTTTGATATCCCACAATCCTCTGCATTCCATCACTGTAAAAGAAATTCAGGTCTCCAATTGAAAATTTTCTAGTGACCGATCACATCTAAATTTTTCAGTTGGCCAAATTGAATTTCTGTGAATTGATGCAATTTAATTGATTAAGAAATTCAATTTGGCCAACTAAAAAATGTAGATGTGATCAATCACTAGAAAATGTTCAATTGGAGACCTGATTTTTTTTTACAGTGATTCTGTGCCAGTTTTTGACCAATGTTTATGATTTTTTTAATGTAATTTCTAGCGAGAAATTACTATTATAGTATTAAATATTCACTTAGTTTTCACTTAGTTGCCTACATTTTTGGACACAGCCCAATAGATATTTGATGAGGAAAATTAAATTTTTTCCATAACTAATTAAATAAATTAACATCTTAAATCGACAGCCCTAATATATATATATACATAGGCTACTGCTGATATCAAGTGTTGTTTACATTTAAATGAGCCCCAATATTGTCAGTAGGCCTACAGCAATTGTTGTTATTTGAAATCAACACAACTGTTGCTGAAGCCTTGAAGTCTGATAATTTATAGTATTAAATATTCACTTAGTTTTCACCAAAGCTCATTAAACTATTACACTGCCTAAGAAGCCTGTTCGAAATCAGTTTGGTGTGGTGAGGTACCTACTTGCGCAAAAACTGCCTGCAAGTCATTGCCTATAGGACAGCAAGGCAACAAGTCAGCTGCCTACATTTTTGGACACAGCCCAATAGATATTTGATGAGGAAAATGTAATTTTTTCCATAACTAATTAAATAAATTAACATCTTAAATCGACAGCCCTAATATATATATATATATATATATATATATATATATATATATATATATATATATATATATATATATATATATATATATATATATATATATATATATATATATATATATATATATATATATATATATATATATATACTGCTGATATCAAGTGTTGTTTACATTTAAATGAGCCTCAATATTGTCAGTACAGCTGTTGTTATTTGAAATCAACACAACTGTTGCTGAAGTCTTGAAGTCTGATCATACTCGCTACAAGCTCTTCACAACTCTCCAAGTTTGATCAATTTGAAATCAACACAACTGTTGCTGAAGCCTTGAAGTCTGATCATACTCGCTACAAGCTCTTCACAACTCTCCTAGTTTGATCAATTTGTCTAATTTGACAATTTGCTCTTCATTCATCAGCATGGAACAGCGTCGCTCGAGAAGAACAAGGGCTCTTCCCACACACCTGAGGGAATTATTGGTGGAGGACGTCTCTTCCAATCAAGACCCATGTGAGCTTTCACAGCTGGCAGCTGTAATCAGGTTGGACCACGCTTACAGCTCCATCTCTGTGAAAGCACGAAGACCCAGGGGTTTGGAAGAGCGCTACCTGAAGAACGCCGCTGTCCTTCCCGACATCCTCCCAGCAGCCTCAGTCTCTTCGGTGGAAGTGTGCCCGGTAGGCCTACCTCTGTGTCAGCAGGAAGAGCCTATCTCCATCCATGGCTACAGTGTGGAGGGTTACAAGGAGATTTACCGCTCTGTGGTGGAGCCCATGATGAAGACAAGCTGTGGTCGCCGCCGTCCCTACAGTCTTGCGCTGGGAAGGAAGATCAAGCAGCGCCTATGGGAGACCCTCAGCTGCCCTTCGATGGTGGAGACAGAGCAGCCCGATGGACGCATCCTCATCACTGAGAGTTTCTCAACACCCGGTAGAAGCTTGGCTCCACAAATCGACGTGGACATCAGTGAAGAGCCCCTGCCCAAGGGACCCCGAAGAAAGAAGCCTAGACACTGAGTCATCGCAGTGTCACATGGAGGCTGGTGTATCGCACAGCGGGGCCTACGTATGTAAATATTGTATATAGTTATAGAGTAAGTTTATATTTAAAGAGTACGTTTATAGTTTGTAGAGTGATTTTTTTTTTTTTTTTTAGCACACTGCTGTAAGATTGTTCAGATGCTTTTGGTCATTGTGTTGTCATGCGACTCCTCCAAGGTTGTTCCAAGTGGTTTTTAATGTGTTGCTAAGTGGCTGTCAGGGTGTTTTTGGTGGTTTCCTGTGTGTTGGAATGCATTTGCCAAGGTTTTCTGAGCTGTTGTTAGCGCGTTGCTGAGCAGTTGCTGGACTTTTCGGAGTGTTTTTTTTTCGTGCATTGCTACATGGCTGTCAGGACGTTTTGATTGGTCGGTTGATATGCGGTTGCTGTTAAACAGTAAGGTTAGGGTAGGTTAGGGTCCCTCACATGGTTTGCAGCTTGACGTGCTGTGAGGGCTTGTGTGCATCAGTGATACTGAGAGTTACACCACTGGTACTTCAGATCTCCTGCTAGGGTTACCCATAGTGGACAGGTCTCAGCTGAGATGCCAGACCAAGACAAACCACCTGATTCTGGACAGATTGGCCTGATGTTCCTGGCAGAAGATCACAATCTCATGAACAACAACGGCAACATTATCTCAATCACCTGAATGGAAGAAACTTCACACTGATTATATATGTGGGAGTCGCAGAAGGATCGATGGAAGTAACTGATCGAACAGAATGAGGAAACACAGACTGGTTTAATATTAGTGAAGGTGTGCGACAAAACTGTGTTCTTTCTACAGCGCTAAGCCAATCAAATTTGAGGCCCAGAAATAATATAATATAATAGTCATGTAACAGAAGAGGACAAAACAAGGTGAGTAGCAGAACAGTTCTTTATTTGCAGGTTCTGGAGAACAGCGGGAGATGGAGTCAATGGTGAGTATATCAGCGGTCAGGTAGTAGATGACTTAGCTGGAGGTTAACTATTCTCTATGTTGCAGACAGGGTTGAAGAACACAAGACTTGAGGACTGAACCGTAGAGGGAAGCAGCAGAAGATTATATAATATAATATAATATAATATAATATAATATATAATATCATATAATTAATATCATATAATTAATATCATATAATATATAATATTACATGACAATTTAATATAATATATAATATAATATATAATATCATATATAATATCATATATAATATCATATATAATATATAATATCATATAATTAATGTAATATAATTAATATCATATAATATATAATATTACATGACAATTTAATATAATTTCTTAAATGTTTGTATGCATGAAATAAATCATGATCATGTAAACACTGGCGATTAGAGCAGAGTAAATTATTTAAATACAACCATTACTATTCATAACATGTAAACACTGTCACAGTAATCTGAACTTCATAAACCAGAGATTAATAAAAAATAAGCTCTGTAATGCACTTATTTGTGCTTCAATAATAAAAATCTGCATGTTAAACATAACTAGAGCTGTGAGTTTAGAAAGTGCTGAAATTAATATTTACTTCTGTGTCTAAAAGCATTTAAGAAACCAAAATATGTAACAAAGTTTTAACATTTTTCAAACAAAGCCTTACTAAAATAAAAACGAAACCTACTGAAAAACTAAACCTATATATCAAACATTGCTTTCGTTTTTTCAATCTAATCAACAATCAAATCTCAAAACTCTCAAAATGTTACAATACAATTACAATAAATACATTTTATTGAAGTTATCATTTGTCTGAGTTTCATTTTTAATGTCTGATTATGTTTTAATATAAATATATATATATATATATATATAATATGACAAAAGGCAATATATTATTCTGATCTGTTAAAGGGATCTTTCACCACACATAAAAGAAGATATTCTGAAAAATGTGGCGTTTTTTTTCTGTCCATTTTAAGTCAATGTGGTCTAATGTTTTTTGGACTTCATTGTCTGGACACAAACATTCGAAACATTCTTCAAAATATCTTCTTGCAGGTTTGGAACGACATGTGTGCGAGTAAATGATGACAATTTTCATTTTTGACTGAACTGTGAGCTTGATTTCCTGTAGGCCAGTTTAAAGAGTGATCTGCTTTAGACTCTCAAACTGGATTCAGTGCTCAGTTTTGAACATGATATCGACCTGCAGCCCATTTTCAGGGTCGTGATCTACCGGTTCTGAACAGACTGTCCAATGAACAGGTTCAGTCAAAGAGTTTAGAAGAGGAAACGTGTGTGTGTGTGTGTGTGGAAATCATCAAGCTCTCTTCACTGAGGGAAACATCTATAACAGCATCACTGACCTGTCATTACTGATGTCAACGGCTGCTACAGAAGGACTGAAGAAAACAGCGTCTAGATGGACAGAGAAAAACACTTTACACATCAGCAGACTCGACTCAAATATACATATGCACCGTTAAATCTGTCTGTACACATTTACATATTTGTTTTTTACCATGACAGTAAAGCCACTATATACACAAACAAAATAATTGTAATAATTATATAATTTGTGTGTGTGTGTATATATATATATATATATATAATATATATATATATATACTTTTTTTTATTAATATATGACAATAATTAATTTTTTTGCTCACCAAGGCTACATTAGATAAAAAAAACTGTAACATTGTAAAATGATTAAATAAAAAATGTCTATTTGAATGTAATTTATTGATCAAATCTGTATTTTCAGCATCATTACTCCAGTCTTCAGTGTCACATGATCCTTCAGAAATCATTCTAATATGATTTGCTGTTTACCATTTATTTGATTAAACATTTTTTTATTATTATCAATGCTGAAAACAGTTGTGTACATTTTTTCAGGATTCTTTAATAAATAGAACGTTCAAAAGAACAGCATTTATCTGAAATAGAAATCTTTTGTGTCTTTCCACTTTTGATCCATTACTTTCCTTTAACATTACCTTACTGTCCCCAGGTAATTATAATTAAATAAACATTTGCTAAAACAGGACTTCATTCACGAAATATACCCTAATGTGTCCCTGTTCTTGATATACAATTACTGATTAACATCTTTGGTTTTAATGAGAAAATAAATAAACTATATTCAGCGGATCTATGTATTTATTTACTACCATAAAGAATCGCTGGACTGCAAAATAGTGTGTTATAGCAGACGTAAGGAACTATCATCCAATTTCTGGACACACACACACACACACACACCTATCGCAGATTTTTTATTTATTTATTGACCTGAGGGAAGGGTTCTGGCAGACCAATCACAGCGCTTGCGGTCCGCGTAGAATTGACGCGTTGTTACATTTTTGGAGAGGTGCGCGTCAGGCTACGGCGTAGGGTACGGCGTATCCAACGCGTCTATGCGTAGGGTACGCCGTACCCTCTGCGTGCACTCGACGCAGAAGTATAAATTGGCCTTTAGGCTGTGACATCAGTAGTGAACAGCCAATCACATGCTGTGGATCAGTGAAACTGAGATTCACTTCTCGCGAGAGAAGCAGTGAGATTGATTTCTCTCTTCTACAGAATATACATGATTGAAAAATATTGAGAATTTAAACAAATTTACACAGCAAGAAGAAAAGAGCTGTCTATAAAAGAGGAAACTTAAAGAAAATATTCACTACGTCAATGCAAGTAAATGTTATGAAGTTGGTTTAGTTGATATATAGAGAATTGAGTAATGTAGAAATTTTTATAGCTTTGTGTATTGATTTTAAAGCTTATATGTCTGACCTTTGTGTAGGCTAATTATATTAATTTCAACTAAGTGCCTATTAATGATTGATTAACTAAAATGATACATGTGTAATTGATTACAGGTATAATAATTACATAAATGATATCTAAATCATTCAAAAATTACTATTATTATAAATAAGCATTGTTAAAAGCCAGACACTTTAGTCTTTAATAGCCATTTGCTATGTAGTGACCTTTACTTTGGAGTAGAAACAGGGGGAGTGACTTTATTGCATCAGAGGTGTGTCACTTTGCTCACAGTTGATTGGTCCAATTTCAGTTTGAGATCTCTTATCCAGAACATAACCTGCCCTGGAGCAGGTTAGCCGTGGAGTGTAAGTTACAATGGAGATGAACACTGCTAAAAGCCAAACCACTTTAATGGTACCTAAAACCCAGGATTAGCACAAACTAAGCTTAAACATATCTGGCTAGCCAGCTAAACCGGCTTCATGGTATAGGCCCCAGGGGCCCGTTTCAGTAAGGAGGTTCAACCAACTCTGAGTTTAAACCTGAACTCTGAGTTGACTTACTCTGAGATGGGAAACTCTGAGTTTTGGGTTTCAGAACAGCTGAATTGAGGTAGTTCAATCAACTCTGAGTAGACTGACTGAGTTAAGCACATGCACTCCAACTATGAAAAGCCACGATCAATGGAGCTATGAAATTACGATTCACCATGGCAACAGCACCCAACAAAAAGACGTTTGCATACTTCCGGGTCAATATGTAATTTTAATTCTTAATTATTTTAATTAAGTTTAAGTTTCATGGTATCCAACAGGCAAAAAAAGAATGTGGCAGCAGCTAAAAATGAAAAATAAACACATAATTCAATCAGATAAAGCTTTAAGCATAAAATGTTCATGGGTGTTGGTTTAATGAATTTACAAACATTTGACATATTAATCAAATATCATTCAGTGTCCAATGTGCAGCAGCTTTTCCCACATAGACCCTTTTCACAGACTGTGATGACACGTTTTAATGGTCATCAATATCGTAAATCCAGCAACGTTTTTTGTATTTTTTTTTTTTTTTTTAATGTAGGCCTATGCACATTTATAACACTAATACTTTGTATTATATTACTTTTGCATCAAATTACAAAAAACAAGTTACCGCTGCTGTGAGAGTGTTTTCCTAAACTCACTCTATTTTTTCCCTCTTTTTGAAAGTTGTTAAATCATTATTGTGGAGTTTTTCTTTTGCTATTTGAGCAAATGGGGACACAAAAAAATATATATTGAATGTATTCTTTCATTCACCGCTATAAAAGTTAACCCTATGACGACTTCCGTTCTGAGAAATCCAGAAATGTGAAAAGGGTCTATGCTCTTTTCACATAATGAAATGTTCTCTGATCCCACCGGTTACATTTATTAATTAGGGCAATGACATTAAACATTTTACTTCTACTCAGGCCAGCCAAACTCCAGCACCACTGACAGATGAAGAGGAGATGGAGGAAGAATATTAACATCCAACAGGAAAAAGAATAAAGTATTAGTAGGAAATAAAGATGACCACAAAAATTGCAAATAAATGTATTTAACAGCTGTGGTGGTGGTTATGGCATATATCTTGTACTACCATCTGGCAGCATCCTTCCATTCTATACAGTAATCCATTTTCAGAAAGTGTGATGGGAATATGAGTGTCATCAATGCGTCCAACCACTGGAAATCCTAAAGGAAATTCTAATTATTAGGATACTTCTAGAGGTTTATCAAGTGAACGTCAGGATCCTTCCTGTATAAAAGGACATGCCATTTTTGTCAGTTTGACAGTGCCCTCATGATGAAATTATAAGCAATGAATGAATGTACCTCAACTGCAAAGAATGCTTTTCTCACTATGTATTTTTGTCAAGTGGCAGATAATTTAATTTGTTTTAAGTAAACTTCGCTTACTTTAGATTTAAATCAAATTTTAAATTTTTTGAAATACGGCCAAAAATACTCTGTAAAAAAAAAAGCATTTGTGCAGTTTGAATGAATGAATAAACTATTTAAACACAGCTGGCGCTTTAAAAAAGGGGAGGAGACTGAAAGAAACTCTGGGTTTACCGAAGAAAACCTACTCCTGACCAGGTTAGGTTCACAGAGTAAGTTACCCTGGTAACTGACTCGGAGTATAAGTTACCTCTCTTTCAGAAACGGGCTTGCGGAGTATAAGTTACCTCTCTTTCAGAAACGGGCTTGACTTACCCTGCTTTCTCGGGTTTGACATACCTCCCATTCTGAAACAGAAAACCCAGAGTTTCCCTTATTTCAGGGTTAACCTCCTTTCTGATACAGGCCCCAGATATGTTGAATGAAGAGTTAGATTAATTAAAGAAATTTACTGAAGAATAGTTTGCAGTTTCATCAGCAGAAGCCAGCGTCAGAGTCTCTCGTGGAATCGCAGGCCAGACTCTAACTTACTGAGAATTTTGCCCACCAGTTATACTGTTACAAGGACATTGATTACACCAACAATAACAGATGGCCTAAGCCTTGATTGGCTACAGAGACCTAAAAGCCTAAAAATTTGTCACACATGTATAGATATGCCGGAATGGCGTCGTTTAGTCAGGATGCTCGTCGCAACATCCCTCCCAGATGGGTAAGATTGGCCTTGGACGCCGTAAAGGGTGCCTGCATGTCGGAAGGGGGGTCAGGCCCCAATCAGATAGCTCCAACAAACCTGCACAGAACATGTGAAACGCACACACATACAAGCACTAGGGCATCACACTCTAGTTAATGTCAGGCGATTCTGACCGTTATCAAGAGAACACCCAATACCCGAACAGTGATACAGCCACAGCTATCCTTCACGAGAGAGAACCATGCATCCTGGCTGGAGGTCAACCCAAAGCAGCTGAGGAGACTAGATTTAAAACTACAAAATCATCCTCAAACTATATATAAAAGTATGAAATCACACAGAATTACAATCATCTCTAGACTACATATGAAAGCAGAGAAAGAAATATTTATTTTGATTATCCTTGATTATTCAGGTTATGGATATAATAAAAAGAATATGTGTATAAAAGAAGAGACACAGGTATCTGACCTGCCCCTTCACTCTTCACTCTGAAAATACCCCAAATGAATCCAATGTAATCAATTTACATATTCATGACAATTTATATCATGCATTTATATCAAAACCTGAGCCCTTATTTACATAAAAAGGTTTAACAACATAGGTGGGTTTAAAACATCTTTATTGTCCAATTTGATTTGTTCTGTCATTGGAAGGTCATTTTCAACAATACAAATATCTTAAAACAAGTAGTGTCTAAAATCAATGACAATTATAAAAGAAATGTTAAAACCTGGTGTTACAATCACAGATATCCAAATAAGCCTCGGCTAAAAAGCAAATGAGTGTAACTTGTCATCTTTTTGACATTTCCCTGAATCATTTCCTCTCCACATGCCTCTTTAAAACGAAAACATCTGAAAGCTAAGAGCAGTGCAAACACATCAATCATACCGCCGCGCTGTCATTCAAGCAGAGATGATGTTGAAAGATTCCTAGATTTCTTATTACTCTCATGACACATCTTAAGTGTTAAGGTTTACACTTGGGTGGCCTTAGCAAAGCCCACTCGGTTATTCTCTCGATCAAACACAGTGTAGTACTGCCCTATGAACACATCACCCAGAATCCACAGTGGTCCAGCAGGGGGTGGGATATCCAGGCCCATGAATCCACTCAGACAGATGTCCTTTCCACCCTGGCTTTCCTGTAAAAACACACACACATAAACAGAGATAATCTTTAGAATGTCTTTTGTCATCATAAGTAGGAATCACTTCAGTGTTTTGCTTCCACAATACTGGCTACTAGCTGCATGTGATTTACAAGAAATAAAACACTAGGCACATGATTTCATTCTGACTCAGGCATTTCTCAAATAACACCTCGATTTCACAGCTCTGCTGATGTAAAGTAGCACATCCAAACAACAGAACTGACCTTGAGTATGTACTGTTCTCCAGTCAGTGAGTAAGTCTTTCCACCCAGGACGAATGAGACGGTAGGGAGTGTGGGCACTTTCTTGCAGTCAACCATGTACTACAGAGGAGGCGTGTAAGAGAACATTATCAAAATGTTATATTTTCATACAAAAGCGACTATTAAAAACAACACACCATAGTCTTATTTAAAAAAAATTATATATATATATATATATATATATATATATATATATATATAACATTTAAAATCAATTCAATTTAAAAATTTGTTCAAAAGTTTGGGGTCAGTATGATTTTTTTTTTTTTTAAAGAAATTAATACTTTTATCCAGCAAGGATGCATTAAATTGGTCAAAAGTGACAGTAAAGATTCATAATTTTACAGAAGATTTCCATTCAAATAAATATTGTTCTTTTGAACTTTATATTGATTTTAAAAAATCCTGGAAAAAAATTTTTTCCACAAAAACATTAAAGCACCATTTTCAACTTCAATAAGAAATGTTTCTTGGGCACCAAATCAGCATATTACAATACTTTCTGAAGGATCATGTGACAATGAAGACTGGAGTAATGATGCTGAAAATTCAGATTTACCATAACAGGAATTTTAAAATAGAAAAGAGTTTTTATTTTAAATTGTAATCAAATAAATGATCAAATAAATGCAGCCTTAGTAAGCATACTAGAATTCTCCCAAATGTTTGACCTAAATGTTTAAGGTTACAGTACCTCTCCCTGGATCAGAGGGATTGCTCCAATAGCTTTCTGCAGGGCTTTGACCTCAGCGGCTGGGCCAGTGATCAGAGACGTTCCAGTGTCCACGATGGCTTCACATCCTCCTTTACACAGAGTCAGCTCGCTGCCAATGCTCATGCTACACACGTAAACAGAGCGCTGTTAACACTAGCTTATTGTTATAGGGATCTTCTGCATTGGTGGTTCAGTGGTAAAATTCTTGCCTCTCACATGACAGACCAGTATATTACATAACATATTACATATGCATACATGCCAAATTGTATAACGCAAGTTCTAACATACTTGTACTTAATGTACAATGTACTTAAAAGTCACAGCATTATGATAAAGGGATTTTTTTTTTACTACATTTAAAATGGACAGCTTTCCAGCTCTATCCATTACCTGAAATGTTTTACCTGATTTGAGTGGAAGAAAAAAAGACCACTAAACAGTGGACAGTTTGTGCACTTAAAATGTGATTTGCACGCAGAGCAATGAATGATGGAAAGCTTTAGGCAGAATTGATTGACAGTTTGCAGTTTGTTGATCGTGTGTGTGTGTGTGTGTGTGTGTGTAAATAAATTAAATATCCAGTGTAGAGCATTATACATCCATTATCAACTGATAAATATTTAATTTAAAAAGGCACAATATGTAAGATTTTTGGATTAAAATATCCTAGAACAATGTTATATATTTTGTTTACTTGTATACTTGCATATCCAAATGTTTCCAAGAACGTTTAAATGTTAAAATGTTTAGAGAATGTTTTAAATTTTAAAATAAGCAATTTTAACCAGGACACGGACTGTGTTCATAAATAAATAAATGTACAGGGGTCACTGTGATTTTTTTTTAAAGAAATTAATACTTTTATCCAGAAAAGAATGCATTAAATTGGTCAAAAGTGACAGTAAAGATTCATAATTTTACAGAAGTAGTTTGCAATAAGATACTTTCTTGGCTAAAATTGTCCAAACTCTGACTTCTAAACATAGATGTGTCTAAAATCAACAAAATGCTAAGACGACCACTGAATTACACAGAAGCCAAAAATCTCTCACCCATCCATGTGAATCTGCCAATAGGCCTGTCTGCTGATATCCACATAGTTAAAGTCTCCAGTGTAATATTTGGGGTCTGTGCCTCCAAGGAGCAGCTCACCACCAGGTTGGGTGTCTGGGTTTCTGTCGGACAAATAAAACGGGGACATCCAAAACAATCAGGCCCAAATGTTTCAACTGCATTTAATACGTTTATGACAGACCGACATGTAACTATTTGTTTATTAGATAAACATCTGGAATAAACCAGGATGGCCTAAATAAACTCATTAACCTGTTCAGGTAGAAAGAGAAAATATTTTTCTCCACTTTCTTCTGGCTCATCATCATGTCAAAAACAGGAGGGACCCCATCCACGGCGATGCGAGGGTAGGCCATGCCGAGAATACCATCAAACTTGGCTGCGATGAAGGCCACTCCTGGCTGTTTGATAGCTTCTCCAAATATCTGCTTCTCAATCGCAATATCCCCAACCTAAAAGAGACATAACAGATCGGTTTATTGCTTTCCCCATTTCTGGCGACAACATTTTTTCAGACTTGTTGATTCCTACCGTGCATGTGTCCTGGCTGAGATACCCAGACAAGCTTCCGGATCCATACTGTATAGCAAATTCAGTCCCGTTCTTCACATAGGTGCTTGACTTGCCCCCGTTGTACTTGTGATGAAGCACTACAGGGTTAAAAAACAAAAGAAAGAAATACTGTAGTAGCAATAGTCTTCTCTATTGTGACGTATATCGGAGTGAAACTGCTTCTCAAACAAGAAAAAATGTAGGATTTCATCAGGATGGTTGGATGTTTGTGGTTGGCTATAGAGAGCAGAAATAAAAACTCCATTCATTTTCTCCATAGGGAATTTGATTTTTAACAATAATCTTTAAAAACAGCCTAACGGTCAGCTATGAGGCTGTTAATCAATAGAATTTGCTTCTGTTGAAGCTGTCAGCCCGCATTATTTCAACTTGGATTGAAAATAATTGTGTTCAACAGTGGGAATTTATGGTGGAAAAACTACTTTACCCATGATACTGTACAGAAAATTCCACCAATGGAGAGTTGAAAAGCAAAACTAGCCAAAATATCTCATTAGCTCCGCCCACTCTCGGAGTCAGTCTCCCTACACTCTCAAAATACTTTTTGCAAAAATGTTTTACATATTTTTTAAAAATCAACATTTTTAAATGCATCAGGGTATCTGCAGGTTTCACCAAGTCAAATTTAAGACTTTTTAAGACCTTTTTAAGACCATTATGAATTAAATTTAAGACCTATATAACGCAATAAAAAAAACGTACAATAGGAAATGCAGAATCACAAAATGACTTGCAAAGCAAATTACTTTATTCAAATTGAACAAAGTATTAGTAAACTTGCACTTCCTCATAGCTCAATCCCACCAGGATTAATATACACACACACTACCGGTCAAAAGTTTCAGAACTGTAAGATTTTTTAATGTTTTTACAGAAGTCTCTTCTGCTCACCAATGCTGCACTTATGTTATTAAAAATACAAAAAATCTGTAATATTGTGACAGTTCTGTTGTGACTGTTCTCTATGTGAATATATAGTAAAGTGTCATTTATTCCTGTGATCTAAGCTGAATTTATCATCATTACTCCAGTCTTCAGTGTTACATGATCCTTCACTAATCATTCTCATATGAGGATCTGATGATCAACAAACATTTATGATTATTATCAGTGTTGAAAACAGTTGTGTAAAACATTTTTTTTAGGATTATTTGATGAATAGAAAGTTCTAAAGAACAGCATTTATCTGAAATAGAAAGTAAAAAAAAGGTTTTTGAAGGATTATGTGACTCTAAAGTCTGGAGTAATGATGCTGAAAATTCAGCTTTGAATCACAGAAATAAACTGCATATTCAAATATAAAAAAAGTTATTTTAAATTGTAAAAAAAAAAAAAAAAAAAAAAAAAAAATCACAATAATAGTGTTTTTGCTGTATTTTGGATCAAATAAATGCAGCCTTGGTGAGCAGAAGAGACTTCTTTAAATACCATTCTCAAACTTTTGACTGGTAGAGTGTGAGTGTGAGTGTGTCTGCATGCATGCATGCATATTATATAAAACAAATTTCGTGAGATCAAAATTACTGATTTTCTGGTGGCGGTCATTTTCAGAAATGTGCATGTTTTTTTTTTCATTATTAGGATGCCACATTTACCATATTATTATGTCAGTTGCACAATAGTCACACATGGCAATAAAACAAACAAAATGCATGAATCTTGTTTGACAATAGGACAAATAAGTACAACTTAAATATACAGATACAAACTTTACATGCTTTAGTTTAGGTAGGCTACTGTTTGTTTTTCCCCGTTGTTGTTGTTTGATTAATATGAACTACACAGACAGGAGTGGGTATAGACTAGGCTATATTGGGTTACTTTCACTTTAAGACCTACAGAAATGCACCTAGAAATAGACACATTCGGTTCACTCGCGTGAGCGCTGACAGGCGGCAAACGCGTGCACAGAATCCGCAGCCAGTCTGACATCTGTCTGTGTGGCAGTAGCGAATCAGTTCGGGGTTTACATCGCTTTTTTTAGTGCTATCGGGAATATCATACTCTTATTTGGTCATTATGCGAGATGGCAGGTAAGAAAGATTCGCCTTCGCTTTCACGATCGCGTGAACTGGAAGAACTGGAGAACTGAAGCTGAAGAATAAAATCCATTTGATGTGTCCGTGGTACAATCCAAAAGAGCCTAGCGCCAATAACATGAAAGCTGATTGGCTGCAATATAAGATGCATGCTGGTCTCATTTGTAGTTGTAAAACAGCGAAAGAACGAACTACAACACACACACACTAAAGCGCTGCCGGAGCATTTCAATGAGCAAGAGGTAGCGTTACATGGACGTAGGAAAATTAAGACCCGTTTAAAATTATTTAAGACCTAGAACTCAATACTTCAGCGAATTTAATACTTTTTAAGGCCTAAAATTTTGATTTTGAAATTTAAAAGACATTTAAGACTTTTTAAGATCCCGCGGGTACCCTGATGCATAGCTTTGCATTGTTTTTAATTCAATTATGCTGTTCGCAACAATCCTTCATGGGATTGTAATTCTTTCCCTCACTTGAGCCATTAAGTACAAAGTCTTGTACCTTTGTATTTTTGGCTGATTTTCAAATTCTTTTTTGCTTCAAATCAAAGTTTGTAATGTTGTGATTCACCTCATAGCTGGTTGAATTGGTTCATGGCTTATAACGCTTTAATTAAGTATTTTTTGAAATCCCTAAGGGAGAAATTAATGGATAAAATACTTCCTGAAAAGAGGCCGCTGAGTGGGCGGGCACTGTTGCACTATTGCTCTCATGTGAGTGACAGGTTGTCCCGCCCCAAAACATGTCATCAGAGAAGAAAAGGGATGTTTTTGCAAGAGGGAGGGGAATTTATTTTGATTAAATATTATAAGGGCACATCAATTAAGAAAGAAAATTATGATGTGCATGGACAAATCATTTAGAATAAATACCGCAATATTCCATAAAATATAAATTGCCAATTTTGATTCCATGGTGACCTTATCTGTTACATATAAATTTCACTACAAATATACAGATCATTGCTCACATTATAAAACACCCAAACATTTACACCAAGTAAAGTTGTCACTGAGGCTGATCTGCAAGGCTGCACCCAACTATGTTGAGAGGTAGCGATACAATCTCTGAAAAAGTTCTTGTTAAGATTACAGGAACAAACTTGCTACCACTAAAAAGAGGTAACAGATTAACTTGAGCAACGTCTGGCCACAGTGAAATTCTTGTTTCCTGAAGAATTCATTTAGATTTTTTTGTTAATAATTTAAGGATAACACTGATCTGACAATATTGTATGAGAGAAAATTCCAAGGCTCTGTGTGGACTTACAGCAGGCAATATCAGACAGGGAACAGTGGACCGAGGGCACCCACAGGTTGGAGGATCCTGTGTCAAACACTACAGTGAAAGACTGGACAGGAGTGCCAAGGCCGATCTCTCCATAGTACTGAGCCTGTAAACAAACAAAAAACAATTCATTCAAAAAATTCAGCACCACAACAGACTGGAAAAATACACTTCCACACAGGTTTACAATTACTAGGTTCTCAAAAAAAATTTAAATAATTAATTATGCATGCAAATATTGCCTGTGACGAAGATCCAGTTCAATTCACAGTTCCACTGTGAATTGAAAATTCTAAGAAATCTCACAATAAATGTAAATCTCCTATTTTACTGAGTTACTGATATTCTAATTTATTATGACCTTAAAGCTGCAGTCCGTAACTTTTTGCGCTCTAGCGGTTAATAAACAGAACTGCATGCATCTTGCAGAAGAACATCGCAGCTGGAGCTACTTCCATAGACATAAACTTCTGTTTATGTCTATGGCGAGTCACGCAGGGACTGTGCTCCTCCGCAACGGCTCCTACCAGACCAGTCTGAAATAGTCCCAATATAAACACTTATTATAAGTGTACCATAATGATTCAGGGTAAGACAAAAACAGGGTTTGGAAAATGGATTAATGTTGTACATTCTCATTATATAATTTTTGTAAATTTTGAACACAAAAAAGTAACGGACAGCAGCTTTAAATAAAAACCTAAAAATGCCAACCAAAATTTTTTTTAAATGCATGTCTGGAGTCAATGTACATCTCCCATAAGTCACTCAAAAACAAATGTGGGTCACATTTTCGATTAGGGTACAAATCTCACTATTAACTACGACTTTTGCCTCGAACGCCTAATTACTGCTTATTAATAGTTAGTAAAGTAGTAGTTTAGGTATCGGGTAAGATTAAGGGGATGAAGAATATGGTCATGCAGAATAAGGCATTAATATGTGCTTTATAAGTACTGTGTGCATGCTTATAAGCAACTAATGTGGATGCTTATAAGCAACTAGTTAATAGTGAGAATTGGACCCTCAACTAAAGTGTTACCCGAATGTTATCTTTGACCCTTAAGATCTTGCATCAATTACTTAAGCACATTTACAAAACTGTGGCTGGCAATAATATCAGCTGTTTATTGCCAAAGAAGATTATTGTGGCCTACTGTGGAAAAGGCATTGTTACAGAACTTAAGCATGACAAAAACAAACTCATGACCAGCTGTCAATCACACATCACGCTCTCCATTACAGCTTATGACAGGAAACAGACTAGCACATTTTGCTGAATAAAGATGACCGAAACAGGTTTCAAGTTCACTTTTTCCTACTGTTAGTCACGTTCCACCATGTCGACATAGTGGTATTTTTTAATCATATGACTGACATGACTGAGCAAAAGGACTGTATGTTAAACTATAACATCTGCTTGTCCTCATTCTTGCTACTTCCTTGATGTACAGCTTTGTGCAACCTCTGCATTTAAAAAGAGACATTCACATACCTCTGAAATCAAATTAATAAATTAGTGATCTTCCGTGAAAAAAACAACAGGCCGAATAGAGATGTTTGGTAAATTATTAAGCCACTTCTTTTACGTTAAGCAGAGCCAACGGATTAATGTGCGTGAGAACATTCCTTTCCCTACAAAGTAAGTGATGTCAACAAGCAATACTCACATCCAGGTAGTTCTTGAGGGTTTCTGGAGTAGGACCATTGCTAGCTGGGAAGCCCAGGTTGTATTTCAGGGGCACAGATCCAGCTACAAGCTCCTCTACGGCTCTGCCAGAATCACTCAGTGTCCGTCTAATGGAACGAAACTTCTGTAGAGGAATCCTGGAGAGAAACACACACACAAACATTCGTTTTTACTAAACTGCCCACGGTTATCTTGCAGTCACATCACCTGCCGCAAACTACAAACATTCTCATGCTAAAAGAAAGTCAAGGCTCCTTTCGACCCACTTCATCACGACGAACACAAGTTATAATTTGTATTTGTAGGCAATGCATGTCATTTGATTTGAAATGGGTTGGAGAAGGTCAAACTATTAAGTTAAGTTGCCAATTGCTCACTATACTTACAATCGATCATGCCAATATTAAAAATGATTTAGTTTCATCAATTATGGCTAACAAATATCATTTTCTCTTTGCATGTATATAAAAATATGAAATGCAATAAAAGCAGCAGTGTTTTGGACTTTGATAGGGTGGTGAGTCAAACTAAGCCTCAGTATGTGGTAAATTAGGTCAGTTTATAACATTCAACTCAAATACTAGTACAAACCAAATACCTTCTACCATAAGGACTAAAATAAAGTCATTGATGACCACGTGGTAAACACATTATTCATGTGTTTTTGAGTAATTTGGAGGAGATTTAGCAGCTTCAGTGCACTAAACGGGATTTCTGAAGGTTGGACTTTAAAGGGCCCTTCATACTTATCTATAAACAGCTCGTAGTTTCTGCTGAATCACAAACGACCTGCCTCTTTGTCTAGTGGGAAACCTGTAATGACCTCTGGGTCTTTGTAATCGTTTTCACAAAGGACTGTGTGTTAAAACCTGGCGAGTAGCCTACCTAGTGCCTAGATAGCATGTTAACCATTTAAAATTACGTTAGATAGAGGCAGGCACAACGACTTAAGAGACAACTATAATCTTTTTAATTAACTGGACAAAATAATAAGTAAGTGCAAATAACGTGAATAAACTACAGTGACCACACTGCGATGTTTACAAGGCACGCCGCCCGATAATGATCGGCTTGTTTTGTTGTTGTTGTTAAGTTTGTTTGGTCGACCTTACCGAACAATCGCGTCGGACGTCCACATAAAGGCAGCAGCTAGCAGCAGGCAGGCGATTCTCATGTTGGCGAGTCCTCAGGACCTGTTAACGCATCTGAGGAGTAGTATCGGCCGGTTGAAAGTGTTGTTGTGTGATCTGATATATAGGACAAACGGCTGCAGTCAGCTGACGTGATGGTGCTGCCGAGCAACTTTTGCTCACCGTCATGTGACGGCGCATTGAAGAACGTCAAGGCTGCGCTCGATTCTGCGCAGAGTTTGAATAAAGGCTCTGAGCAACAGACGCGAGAAGATTAAATTACTGGTGATTAATCAGACGACTCTTTGACCGGGATAAATGTAATTAAATCAAATGAATCACATTTTAATTTAGTCGAATTTATATGTTGAATATATTTACCTAAATACAGTATACAAAAGGCCTGGGGCCGGTTGCATAAACCGTTAAGACTAGTCTTACAAGTTAGACATAATTTTTTTTCTTCCAAGACTTGTTCATAACTTTTTTAAATCAGTTACACAAAAACATAGACTGGCCTAATTTGATACGAAAAGTAAGACTGAATGCCACTTGCCTAACTGCTAGTGGCTCATACTAGATCTTAAGACACTGTCTTAACATAATGGCTTAGTTTATGCAACTGTTTCACAGACAGACAGGGCTTAGATTAAACCAGGATTAGACCTTAGTTTAATTAGGACATTTAAGTAGCTTTCATAAATGTGCCTTTAAAAAAACATTACTGGTGTGTATCTTGAGACAGAACAATGGCATATTAGCATAGGCTAAAACTACGAAGGACTAAAAGTGACACAAATAAAAATAAAGGAATGAGATATCCATTAGTTAAATAAAACACTTTTAAATGGTGGTCAAATATTGACAGATAGACATATTAAAACTGTTCATTTACAGTTATTTAAATATATTTAGTTTTTTTTTCAATCTTAAATCTAAATTTAAGTTACATTTTAAATCTAAAAAAAGTATTTGCTAGTTCATTATTTTATTGAACTACATTTTAAAACATGAAGTAAATAAACTCTTACTTTAAATATGTCAATTTATTGTTCAATGCAAAAATGATTTATTAAAATATGATTTTAATTTTAAATATGATTTATTTGAAAACATGAGTTATATAAACAGTTTTAAATGTCTATTAATTTGTCCTTTTAAACGTGATTTATTTATTTATTTTATGTTTTAATTATTATATCAATAAATCTCAATTACATTTTGAATTAAAATCCTCACAGATATAAACTAAGATCTTTTAGTTTAATTACACACTTTAAAAACCTATTGAAAATAGTAATACACTTCTAATTAACAAATGTAGGCTACACACAGTATGTGGAGGATAATACGTTCGTTTCCTCGTGCATCACTAAAACGCTAAACCGTGAAATACTTGTGTGCTTTATCACAGTTTCCCCTTTTTTCAGGCTATTTGAAACTGTAAGCTATAAATGACATGTCTTCGCAGTTTTACCACTAGAGGTCAGTGTGATCTCGATAATGTTCTCGCTCCAGTCTGAGAATGTGGTAAAAGAACCTCCCATACACTGACAGCAGATTCCACAAATCTGCATTTTGTTGTTCTTTAACTTGTTCAGCATAGCAGGAAATGCAGTGAAACCGAGTGACCTCTTATCACTTCTCACATCCCCAACATGGGTGTCCTGAAGTAAATGTGTTGCACTCTTTCCAGTTCAGTGCAACCACTGAAATAACACAATTTTTCACAACTCTATTACTTAAGACTTCCAGGCATCTATAGCTAAATGTTTATATAAGCATTTAGTAGATGAGTCCTTGCTGTATGTTTATACTTTTTATTTCACGCACAGCTATGATTTGTACTGTAAAATGTAATGTACTGTATGTCTGTGGTTAGCTTCCTTGTTTTACAAATTCCTATCACATGTATTAACTTTGGTTGTTTTTTTACATTCCAACATTATGAATCTCATGACCAGCTGATTTTCAAGCTGACTCATTCTTTGGTTCTCTACTTAAACACAAACAACCAAACACAAGCAAAATGGAACCCATTATTTAATGTATAGGTTTTGTTTGTTGAGCCCATCAAATGCTTGAGTTTAATGACATTTTGATTAATGACAGTAAATAATTATGAACGGGCACATTTTAGTTTATAACAGGGTAGTTTTTATATCACTTTTATTGTTTCAAAAGTTACGGGCGACTCCTTGGAAGTATCCGTTTCAGACTAAGTAAACATATTACATTTTTTTCCTGGTTGTCTTTTATTTAATAGCAAAAGGTTATGTTAAATATGCATAGAATCTGTTTACATGTAGCTAGTGTTAGCAGATCTCTTGATGAAGGTAAGTGGTGTTTCTGGGTGGTTGACTGCAATGAAGTCTGAATGATTCTGTCAGTCTCTTGAAGTGTGTACTATATGAACATCATGTGCATTTCGGTGCTGAAATGAACAAGGGGGGGTGATAGCATTTTGTTTACATGAGCTTATGTTTATTTGACAACTGAGCTGCATAATTTCAAACAGCAAATGTGTAAAGCATTAAGGAAATGTGCAGTAGTCGCTCAGTGTATCCTTTAAAAAAATCCATAGATTTCTTCTACAACATGAACATTAAACATACAGCATATTCACAAAATATATACATCCACATGCCACTGTTTAGGCAAATGACAGTTGAGGCAAAGACACTATAGGGCCTATGAAATGTGTTACAATGCAGAAATAAATGGCAGCTGGTACATCACTGTTCCTATGCATTCATAGACCCAGGCCTAGAAAAAGAATCACATTCGGTAAAACTCAAGAGCCTTCCATGATCTCCTGGTTTTTAAGATCTGTCCCATCTAAAAGGTCCGTTTACATGTTTATTCATGTCATTTTACAGTGCTCCACAGCATTTGTACAATACACAGCATGACCCATACGCTTCTCGCTTTTTCAAGGTCACGAATAGTGATTATGTTTCCGAAAAGGCAAAACACATTTGATATAATCACATCTCTTACACCTTTTCAACAGCTGTCTCTCCTACTACAGACTAAAATGAGCCAGCTCAATAGCTCAATATTCCAACGCTTGCCTTGTATTTAAGAAGATTTCCTTAAGAAAAACATACATGATTGGAGTTTGTCAAAGGGCATTGGCTTCAAAACGAAGAGTGAGGATTGTGTTATAGGAAACTGAGAAGGCAAGAAAAAGTGCACTTTACCTCTGGATTAAATAACTACTTTTATCAGAATATATACAGTACAAACTTTTATATCTACCAAAAGAACACAGATTACATTCAATATCAAAGTTCCATAAGGTGCTATAATACCTTGTACATTTTTGCTAGAGGTGACACAGGACAAAGATGTCAGATTGTTGGCAAAGCACTCTCAGTGATGATCGACAGGTGATTGGTCCCGCCTTTCTCATCTGGAGTGCTGATTTCCTTCACAAGGGATTCGGACTAATTGTTCGGGAGAGGGAGAGAGAGAGAGAGACGGGGGCTGCTGTAACATTACATCAGAGGATTGTTGCTCACACCATTCGTCCAATTAAAACCGCTCGAAACATTTCGTCACCACCCCTACCAGAGGAGCATCTCTAAGAAACGAGTCCTGGCCCAAACTCTATGGTATGTTGAGGTATGTAGGTAACTCTTTCAAGCACTGAACATTGAAAAGAGCGAAATAGGACTGAAATCCAGTCATACTATAATAGAAAGTTATAGTAACTGACAAATACTGCAGCAGTCACACCAGCCTGCTTGAGGTCAATATCAAACATTACATCCAAGAGTCCAATATGTGACTTCCAAATCTTTTTTTCTTTTTTGAAATAAAAAAGACTCAGCTAGGATAAGCGCCGTTCTTTAGCTTAAAGAAGGTTAATATGTATTGCACTAAACTACATTTCTTCATCGAAAATGAACAAAAAGACAACTACAACAACCAAAAAACCCAGAGCAAATCTGAGACTTCACACATTTTCAGTCAATACTAATATGCCATTGGATGGCGAGACATAAAGGACATAAAAGTCGCTGCTCTCAATTGGATTTTCATTCAAATATCTCAAGGAATCAGTGCAAAAGGCACTGGCTGTTACAACGTCCCCCATTCTCCCCTAAAAAAAATGATAAACCAATTTGTTGTCAATTGAACAAAAAAACAAATAAAGAAAAACAGCCTTTGCTTGGAAATCCATAGAAACACTATACTAAAATACTCAATGACAATTAAATTAAGATAAACAGATAAATAGCAATTTTACAAGCAAACTAGTGTGCGCTCAAAGGTCAAAAGATCAGCTTTATGTACCATCATTTCCATTTCTTTGGGACTGATAACCGGCTTCATTTTCGGAGCCTTGGTCCCCAGACAAAGGAGAGGCCAGGTCGGCCTCGTTGGACAGGTCACCATCAGGAGACGGCGGCTCGTCATCTTTTGAGGATGCCGCATCAAATCCGGAGGTTTTATCGGAACACACACCGGGGAAAGCGATGGCGGCGGCGGCGGCCGCAGCTGCGGTGGAGGCGTGAGTGGGAATCCCGGGGTAAAGCCACGGGAACGGCGTGGTCAGTGCCGCCGCCGCCGCCGCCGCTGGATACACCAACTTCTCCAAGTGACTTTTATCAAACAAAGGCATGTATGATGCTGCTGCAGATGGGTTTATGAAGTAAAACGGCATGCAAAAGGGAGTTTGCTGTCCACCAACACCCGTCATTCCCATTAAAGAGTTCATAAGCGCCACGTCCGGTCGGGTATTGGCGGAATCAGACGCACCGTTCGCAGACCAGCTCAGTTTGGCTTTTTTGGTGACACGCTCGTCCCCGAACTCCTGCTTGATCTTAACTCCTTTCGCCGCGACGCATCCTTTCTCGCATTTGCCGTCTCCTTTCTCTGCCTCTCCTCCGTATCCGCTGTCAGTGTCTGTGTCGTTCTCGTTAAGCTCGAGGTTCTGAGTCCTCTGGATGACAGGGACGCAGTTGGCTTGTGTGTCTCTCTGCGTGTCCCGCTCTGGAGCGTCGTCGCCTGGCAACTGCTGCTGCAGGATCCCTGCCCCCGGCTGGAACTGCGCGGAAACTTTGTGTAAGTGGTTGATGAGTCGCGTGCACCTCTGCTCACGCGCCGTCCAGTTCTCCACCTTGTTCAGATACTGCAGGACTTCTTTGGCACATGCTTGAAAGCCGGAGTGGAACGCGTCTAAGTCAGCCTGGAGGGAGGACTTTAACGATCGCTCTCCTGCCATAAAACAAAGACAAAGTCCTGTCATATACAATAGAAGAATGACAGATACACAGACAGATAAAATGTAGATAGATAGATAGATAGATAGATAGATAGATAGATAGATAGATAGATAGATAGATAGATAGATAGATAGATAGATAGATAGATAGATAGATAGATATCTTTTATATTTATCCACACATAATTATGCATTCATGTGCAGTTATTTTAGTATTTAAGCTCCATTTACTCGGTTTTACTTCATGTGGTATAGATGTTTCTCAGAATGCATTGTGTGGGTTGCATATTATGTAATTTACCATTCTGCAAAGCGATGATCTTCTGGTGCTGTTGCTCTGTGACAGCTGTCAAAGCGTTCAAATGCTTCAGCGTCAATTCAAGAACTACCGCCTTTTCCAAGTGACCCAGAGTCTGTAATACAATACGAACATTTATAAGATTTCCCTACTTCCATGCTTTCCCTATGTGGGTAATATACATTTACAAGACACATTTGAACAAGACCAACAACAACAAAAATGCAGACTTTACCGTGAGTTTGAGATGTTCGGGTAATAAATCTTTCAACTGCCCAATACATTCATTTATTCGGTCCCTCCTCTTTTTCTCGATCAGTCTGTGTGGTAACTTGTACGCGTCCTGTGAATGGGAAGCAGCAGCCGTTGGAAAAAGTTCTTAAAGTAATAATTATCACTCAAATCCTTAATAACGAGGTGTTACGTCAACTTGAAGGACATCACGTTTCCACCACGGGTCCACAGTTTGCTTACCTTTCCTTCCTCTCTCTTCATCCCTCTTTTGGATTTGCACATGTAGAGAGACGAATATTCAACCCTATAAAGGAAAACACGAATTTGAACCTCAACACACATTTAAAAGAAAATATTAACATTACTTGAAACAAAATTAAAAACAAAACATCCGAATATAAAATTACCCCAAGAAATCCGCGTGATCCAGGAACTGTCTGCCCTGCATTCTAGGTATTCTTTCATCCATAACTTTGTCCCACTTTCTTGTGCGCTTCTTTAACAATCAGGTTTCGTTAATCCGGTATCAGCGGAGCGGCAGTGTGTTGTGTCCGGTCTCGCGCAGCACCTCTGAATGATGAAGTGTGTGCGCGCTCGCCTGAGCTGCCACTTTGCCCAGCACTCAGTCTGTGCTCGTGGCGACTACCGCGCACGCGCGCCTCCACCAGGCAGGAACCGCGCGCATACTCACGTGTAAATGCACCAGCTCGAGAGTCTGGGAATTAAATGGGTTTGAAAGTTGTCAGTTCATTGCTGAATAGACTCTGAAAAATAAATCACAGCATATCGCTCCAGTGCATTAAAATAATTGCATTTTATGTCGCAAGAATAATATCGACACATGTAAATATGAAATACCAGAATACTTGATATATTATTAATAACATTTAAATGAGGACATAGGCTTTAACATTTATTGTTTCTATATAAAGCCAATTACAATGATTATAGGCTAAACCTATAAAAAAATGTTTTGTCATTTTAGAAAAACAACATTTCATACTTTATTTAAGTAAACAAACATTTAAAAGCACATTTACTTGGCTAAATAAATGCATTTTCAAAATGCCTTCATGTAGGCTGTTTATCAGGTTTCAGAAATATAATTATTACTGTTTGTCTACGCTGATATTTCCTTATTTTCCTTTTCTTTTTTGGAAAAACATAATTATGCTTAATATCAATAAATTCTTCTTCTCATTAATAAGTATATTTTATTAGTACTCTTTTATATACATACTTTAAAGATTTGCAAACAGACAGTTAAGATTGTCTGGTATATTTTAATATTTTAGTATATTTTAGGAAGGAAATTAACTGTATCAACTTGTTTTTTATAATGACAAACTGCTATGGAAATTAATAAATTATATATATATATATATATTTAACCCATTCATAACTATTTTCAACTTTATAATGGGAAC
Organism: Gobio gobio; assembly: GCF_949357685.1. Taxonomy (NCBI): domain Eukaryota; kingdom Metazoa; phylum Chordata; class Actinopteri; order Cypriniformes; family Gobionidae; genus Gobio; species Gobio gobio. The sequence goes on along the minus strand of NC_137115.1, from coordinate 40,985,078 downwards.
TTTTCTAGAGTGCTGCGCAGAATGTTTATCTTGAATTGACATCTATAAAATCTACTGAGATTGCATTTAGGCCTACATGCTATCTGAGACGAGGTGTGACATAACACAACAGCACATAGAATAAGCTCTCAATATAGTGTGGCTGAAAATAGACTACATTCTGTCAATATCCAGTCTTCAGATCACTTCAGCGGATGAATCCATTAGGTTATAAACCAGTGCATGAAATATAAAATAAAAGGGGAAAAAAAGTTTTACCAATGGTCTAGGTGAATACAGACATATTCACTATAAGAAACGTGTCCTGCATGTAATTAATGCATCTCCATAATTAACACAAAGTGAAATGAACACGTCCTCTCTCATAATATTCATAAGAGATTAACTGTAACCCGCTCACATGCCCGCGGGTCACGTAACTTCATCAAAATCATGTGACTGACTCCAGGCTGTTATGAATAGATTACACAGTGTGTTGCAGGAGGTTGGCAGGACGAAAACACTCGCCCACATGTTTGCCAGTGACAAGAATTGTTTCTGCTCTGTAAGATCCCTGTTTCCTGTTTAGTTTCAGGGAGACTTGTAGTTGTCGTGTGTTGGAGTCCCCCCTTTATGTCTCCCCTCTCCTTCCCTACCCTCCCTCCTTTCCGTCTCCTCTCCTGTGCTCTATATGTGGCTCTTGTGGAATCTGCTCCAAATGTTTTCCATATTAGTTCAGAGCCCTTTCTGATTCCGAATAGCGGCGCCCGAGCAGGGATCGCGTAGGGAGAGAAGCCTCCAGTGAGGAGGGAGGGAGGGGAAGGGCAGGGCAAGCGGCAGGCAGTGTGAAGGAACAGTCTAGCTAAAGAGAGCAAAAGAAACAGCAGGCGAGAAAGAAAAAGAAGGACTAACAGATAGAGGGCGAGAGCAAGAACATCCAGTCGGCCTCAAAGGAAGATTAAGAATCCCAGCACTAGACAGGAGGAATTATGGGGTCGGGGACGAGTCCGAAGGGGTCAGCTGGAGGAGGCAACGCAACCCCTGGCAATGAGAAGAAGGGAAAAGCAAAACCTGAAGGCCCAGTGCTGGAGGATATCCAAACATGTTGTGGCTGCCGCTTTCCTTTGCTGGTCGCTCTGTTACAGCTTCTGTTGGGCATCGCGGTAGCAGGCGTGGCCTTCCTCATGGTTGCCATTAGCCCCTCTCTGCTGGCCAGGGAGACACCCCATTGGGCCGGCATCATTGTAAGCTTCATTTTGCTCTTCATCAACCTCTCCCTCAACTCCCAGCATGCCTTGTTTACTCTTTCATGCATGAGGCCATCAGATTCATTGGCCACACAGCCGTATAAATGTACATAAGCATACAATAAGCATGCTGTTGTAGAGAGCATGTGTGCATCTAAGTACAAAAATAATTCTAATAACTATGTTCACACTGCAAGCCTTATTAGTGCTCAATTCAGATTTATTGCTCAGTGTTTAAAATATAAGTGTGAACTGATCTCTATCCTACTGACGCGCATGCTCAAAAGAACAAAAACAAAGGCCGCATCCCAGTAAACATTGGTCCGACGGCAAAGTCGTGTCCCTGGCCAAAAATAGTCGTGGTAGGACGGAATAAATCTGTAAAAATATTTAACACAGAACATTTCCTAAAAATGCATTCAGATACGTTTGTTCAACCTTGTTGAAAAAAACAGCATATGCTGGTTAGGTATGTTTTGAAGCATGGCAGTTGGTTTAAGCTGGTCCTAGGCTGGTTATAAGATGGTTCAGAGCTGGAGCTAGTTTCTTAGGACCAGTTTAGGACGAGCACATGACCAGCTTAAACCAGCTCAAACCAGCTGCCATGCTTCAAAACATACCTAACCAGCATGCTTGTTTAACTTTCATTTTGGAACTATATTTCAACCCAGACGGGACATGTCTGGGTTTCAACCCGGAGGGACGTTTTTTCTACCGTCATTAAACGTCCAAAAGTTTGTTGGGATACAGCCGTCATATAGCAAGGCCACTGAAGTCAGTGTTGTGCGTTTATTGCACAGGCGGTATGGAGGAGAGGACAAAGACAAGCACACGCATGAGAAGATTATTTTTAAATATTTATGATACGACCCCTAAAGTTTTGCTTGTGTAAAGCTGTCACCTTAATACTTACGGAAAAGTCGTAAAAGTTGCATGAATTACGATGTGACTGTTCAAACTGAGGTCGCATGGCTTAAATCAAATGAAAATGAAAAAAAAAAAAGATCCGAGTCACAAAAAAAAAATCTGATTTGGGCCGGCACTTTTTCCAGTTGTAAAGCTGATATTCACCACTGAGAGATTTTCATTCAATTTCGCTTGTTCAGCTGTGATTTACGAAGTATATTCATGCCTTTGCAGAGAGAATTAAGTAGCCTAACCAGTCGCAGAAGTTTAAAAACCACTCGGGTTCCTCAGCTAAATTAATCTAAAAATACTACAGTTGTATGTTTGTTTGAGAATCACCAGAGAGTAAGATCAAACTGTACCTTTATAAATAGCAAACGATTCTTCAAAAGATTCAAGCCAGCTCAAAGAAATCCCTGAGTGCAGGCATGCATGTTCAGTCACGTCGATCATATGACAACATAACGGGCTGAAATACAGGACAATAACATTGCATGCATCAGTTTAAACTATAGATGGCATGAATTAAACAATAAGCCATGCGTTTGTTTCTCTGTTAAAGGGAAAGTTCACCCAAAAATGAAAATTCTTTCATCATTTACTCCTCATCTCAGGTTGTTCCAAACCTGTATGAGTTTCTTTCTTCTTCTGAACACAAAAGAAGATATTGACTTCCATAGTAGGAAAAAAATTAAATGGCAACCGTCAACTGTCTGGTTATTAACATTCTTTAAAATGTCTTCTGTTGTGTTCAGCAAAAGAAAGAAACTCTTGCAGATGACAGTATTTTCATTTTTGGGTGAACTCTCCCTTTAATATTTGTTCAACGTTAGTAAAAATACATCTGTTTCCACTGTTAACTAATGGTAAAGTGTACCAACTTTGCTTTTTGTTGTTAAAAGGACATTCTTTAAAGCTGCAGTCCGTAACCTTTTGCGCTCTAGCGGTTAAAGGGTTAGTTCACCCAAAAATGAAAATTCTGTCATTATTTACTCACCCTCATGTCGTTCGACACCCGTAAGACCTCCGTTCATCTTCGGAACACAAATGAAGATATTTTTGTTGAAAGCTGATGGCTGAGAAAGGCTTCAGATAGGCCTCCATTGGCATTCAGTACATTTACACTCCCAAGACCCATAAAAGGCACTTAAAACGTTGTTACAAAGTCCATCTCACCACAGTGGCTCTACAATAATTTTACGATGCGACGACAATAGTTTTTGTGCGCAAAAAAAAATCAAAATAACACCTTTATCCAATTTGTTCTTGTCTTCCGTGTAGGCCTCCACGACGCATGCGCGAGAATATGACGCAGATCCGGCGTTCGGACACATGACCCAGAAGCGATTTGTTTACAAGCAGAGGAAGACGCGCGTATCTAAGCTTTTGAATTCTACATTGATCGTGCTTTAGGTTTCGGCGTAGTTCTCAAAATGGGGTTAAAGTGTGCATTTCATGGATTCCCGAACCCCGGCGCTACGTCATATTCGCGCGCATGCGTCGTGGAGGCACACACGGAAGACAAGAACAAGTTGGATAAAGGTGTTATTTTGATTTTTTTTTGCGCACAAAAACTATTGTCGTCGCATCGTAAAATTATTGTAGAGCCACTGTGGTGAGATGGACTTTGTAACGACGTTTTAAGTGCCTTTTATGGGTCTTGGGAGTGTAAATGTACTGAATGCCAATGGAGGCCTATCTGAGGCCTTTCTCAGCCATCAGCTTTCAACAAAAATATCTTCATTTGTGTTCCGAAGATGAACGGGTCTTACGGGTGTCGAACGACATGAGGGTGAGTAATTAATGACAGAATTTTCATTTTTGGGTGAACTAACCCTTTAATAAACAGAACCGCATGCGTCTTGCGGAAGAATATCGCAGCCGGAGCTTTCTCTCTGTTTATGTCTATGGCGAGTCACGCAGGGACTGTGCTCCTCCACAGCGGTTCCTACCAGACCGGTCTGAAATAGTCCCAATATAAACACTTATTATAAGTGTACCATAATGATTCAGGGTAAGACAAAAACACGGTTTGAAAAATGAATTCATGTTGTACATTCTCATTATATAATTTTTGTAAATCTTGAACACAAAAAAAAAGTTACGGACAGCAGCTTTAAATTTCAATTAAAATAGCAATTAGGCATCCTGTTTGCTACCTCAACTCAAATTAAGGAATCAAAATGAAGTGTAAAAAGCATTCTCTGTTCAATTCCGAATGCCACACAACCCCCACATACAACACTTTTGTTGTGTAAAACATTAGCTAATGTGGCAATAAAACATAAAGCAATGTCTTTATGAGACGGCTATATTGAAAATTCAGAATTCAGAATACACACATTTTATTGCAGCAATATAGATCAGAGAAATATTTCTGGCATCTCAACTTTAGGCCTCACGAGAGTGAACGAGAAAAACGCTGAGGTCACCAAGACTTCTCTGCCTCAGAACCTGGGAAAAACAATCAAATTAGATACCACACGTTAGTCACAAGACTCCAATCACGCTGAGAAAAGAGCGGGGGAAACACACAGAGAGAGAGAGAGAGAGAGAGAGAGAGAGAGGGAAGAAAAGAGTGAGATAAAAAGCGTGAGAGATAAAGATATCTCTCGGAGAGTGTGGGGGGTTAAGCTTTTCAATTTGCAGCAGCAGTCAATATATTATCAGATGACAGCTCAATGCTGAGTTGCACAATGCTGATTACAATAAGGGTTATGGTTAGCTCATGACAAGCCTGGCAGACACAGAAAACTTAGGAGCTCTGCTGCACTGCAAATAAGATTAGATCAACCCAGTAAACTGGTATGTGTTCATGGCAACAATGACAACATTTTTCAGCAACAGACTGTGAGATGAGCATGATAATGGTGATCCACCCTCCAACTCAATTAGCATGTATGATGGTTTATAGTTGGTAAATTTAGGGTCTAAGTGACTAAATTCCCTACTGTATTTTCATGTTTTGCAGATGTGTGTGGTGTCTCTGCTGGGATTGATCCTCTTCTGCATCACCAGAGTGCCTGATGAGAGAGCATCGGTTCAGTTTATCATAAAGGTGAAAAATAAATGCAGCTTCAGGATAAAGTGACAATTACAATGGCCCCTCATATGTAAATACATTACAAATATACTTTACAAGTGTTCTTATAGTGGATTATTTTAAGTTCTTTTAAGATCTGATCACTGAAAGGTACTTTAGGGACCCCAAAATGGTTCTTCTAACCCCTTTTGGAACCTTAATATCTGGAAAGTGGTTTTAAATAACTCAAAAAAACAACAAAAAAACAACAACAAAACCATAATAGTATTATAAAAGCAGGCCACATCACTTATCTTCCAAGTTTTTGAATGATGAATTAGCAATGTTCTTTTGAGTCAGATGTTTTCAATTAATAGTTTTAAGCACTTTACAAAACCAGACTTTTTTCCCCACAATTTGGTCCTGGTGGTTCTCGAGTCACCTGCTCAGTGAACCAAGATAATGTCCAATTGGTCTTATTTAATGAGTGAGCCTGATATTAAAGGGATAGTTCACCCAAAAAATGAAAATTAGCCCATGATTTACTCAAGTCATCCTAGGTGAAATGACATTCTTCTTTCAGATGAATACAATTGGAGTTATATTAAAAATATCCTGTCTCTTCCAAGCTTTATAATGGCAGTGAATGGCTGTTTCTCATTCAAAATGCTTACGGCACGTCTGACGAGCATAACTGGTGTGCAATGTCTTCCGACGTAGCGTAAGCTCTACACTGCGAGATGCACTACACTTTTTCTGTAAGTGGAATACAGAAGATGGTCTGCCGGAAGCTAAAAATTTTACTTTGTAAAGCTTTAGAAATGGATATTTTTCTTACACAAACGCATCGCTTCGCTTCAGAAGGCCTTTATTAACCCCCCGGAGTCGTGTGGAGCAGTTATATGATGGATCGATGCACTTTTATGGACTTAAAAAATGACCAAACAATTCACTGCCATTATAAAGCTTGGAAGAGCCAGGACATTTTTAATATAACACCGAATTTGTTTGTCTGAAAGAAGAATGTCATATACACCTAGGCTAATTCTCATTTTTGGGTGAACTAACCCTTTAAAGGAACACTCCACTTTTTTTGAAAATAGGCTCATTTTACAAGTCTCCTAGAGTTAAATAGTTGAGTTTTACCGTTTTTGAATCCATTCAGCCGATCTTTGCATCTGGCGGTAGCACTTTTCACATAGCTTATAGCATACATCATTGATTCTGATCAGTCCATTAGCATCTCATTCAAAGAATGACCAAAGACACTTTCAATATTTTTCCTATTTAAAACTTGACTCTTCTACAGTTACATCGTGTGCTAAGACCAACTGAAAATGAAAAGTTGCGATTTTCTACACCTATATGACTAGGAACTACTTTCTCATTCCTGCGTCGCGGATCTTCGCGGCCATACCATGGCTGCAGCGGCGCAATGATATTACAATGCCTGAAAGTAGCCCCCAGCTAGGTAACTTGCAATGTGACCGGCACTAAATTCGTGTAGTTGCAGAGAAAGTTTCAGGCTTGCAGCCGAAACATTGTGTTGTGGATTTACCTGTGTGATTAGCCATGGTTCTGTGTGTTGTAAAGGGCTGTGATAGTAAGTCGAAAGTTGTATACTACCACCATGTTTCACAGAATACCAACGAATCATTGCGCCGCTGCAGCCATGGTACGACCGCGAAGATCCGCGACTATTACGCAGGAATGAGAACGTACTTCCTAGCCATATAGGTGTAGAAAATCGCAACTTTTCATTTTCAGTTTGTCTTAGCACGCAATGTAACTGTAGAAGAGTCAAGTTTTAAATAGGAAAAATATTGAAAGTGTCTTTGGTCATTTTTTGAATGAGATGCTAATGGACTGTTTAGAATCAATGATGTATGTTAAGCTATGTTAAAAGTGCTACCGCCAGATACAAAGATCGGCTGAATGGATTCAAAAACGGTAAAACTCAACTATGTAACTCTAGGGGACTTATAAAATGAGCCTATTTTCAAAAAAAGTGGAGTGTTCCTTTAAGAGCATTGAATCGGGCATTTGACTTATGTTGCGAAAGTAACGTTTAATGGACGAATAGAGGGAATATTACCAAATCTTTACACTTTTGAGTACTTTAGTGTCATTGTTATATACATGTAGTTAACAACTATAAATTATGCATAATTACATGCAACTAACTCTTATCTAAACCAAACCCTGTTCCATAACCCTATAGTAAGTACATTACTTAATATTACTTGTATAATTGCAGTTTAACAAAGACACATTAAAATAAAGTGTAACCCTTTATTTTAAGGTGACGTAGTTACATTGTACTTACTCAAATAAGTACTGAGTAATATTAATTAGATGTACTGACTATAGAGTTATGGCTAGAGTTAGGGTTAGTTATTTTGCATAATTGTAATTATGCACAATTGACTGTTATTACTAAGTACAGAAAGTAACGTGTAATTATGTCACCTTAAAATAAAGTGTAAAAAAATATGCTGGACATATGTTTACGACTTAAGCTTAATCATGACTTGAATCAGCGTCCTTATTAATAAAATGGAAAAAAAATGGATAAAAAACATGGAAGCGGAGTTAAGGCAAAATTCAGTGTAGTGCTGTATAATAGCCTAACTAAATTATGCCTGCTCTGACCCACCTCAGCCCCTTGTATCAAAGTATACAGTTGTATTTGCTGAGTAAATGCATGCATGTATGCTAACTCTGAGTATTAAACAGTCTGTGTAAAGACACATAAATGCCACTTCAGTGCTTCTGTGAGTCGGATTTTCCATCACAATTCTGAATCATTTACCATTGTCGTTGCTTAAATACACTCTTCTGTTTTTCCATGAAGAACCTTTAACATACATGTAACCTTCAGATTATTAATATTTTCTTCACCCTATAAGAAAAGATTGTTATTTCTAAGAACTCTTCATTGAAAAATGTTTTGGGATACCCAAAGTGGTTCTTCTATGGCATCACTGCTAAAATCCTCTCTAGGAAACTTTAAGAGTGACCCCACTGCAGGTTTAACAAATTTTGACACAAAAAGCCACAATATATATATTTTTTGACGTTTAAAATCACTATCCACACTGAAAGATGTGCTGCCTTAAATTTTTAAATACAATAAACTTGGATGTTTAAGTGATTTCGACTTAAATTACATTAAACTGACAAAAAGAGTTGAATCTTGTATAACATAAAAATTTCTAAATTTTAACTTTTAAGAGTTAATGCAATGTAAAACACATGTTGTCATACCTTATTGATTATATATTTTTTACAGTGCATTGCTATTGTATGGTTAACATTATGCCTACATCTCATTTTGTGTTTCACAGAAAGTTATACTAGATTTATATGGCATGAGTGTGCTAATGAGAAAATCAAAATTTTGAGGTGAACTGTCTCTTTAATTAGGCATATTTTTATCTTTAATGGACCATTGACATTGGCAGTAACATTCTTGAGTCATCAAGACAGAACACTCAGCTGATTTGAAATGAACAAGTATAGGCGTTTTAGTCTATTAAAACCTTATTTCCATCGCCCCCTGCCTTAATCATCACAAATGACTGTAATTGCTCTCTCACTTCCGCTCAGCTCCTGTACTTCTTCCTGTGCACAATGGGGCTGGTCATTTCCGTAATGGTCATCGCCTTCCAGTGCTACCATTACGTCCTGATCAACAGCCACAGCTGCAAGGAAACGGCGGAGGATTGTATGTGCACCCTGGACCCTGAGGATCCCATCGCTCGCACATTCACCTACAGAGGTGTGACAGACTGCAGTGCCATCAAAAGCACTCTACCGATGTATTTCCTTCTGCAGATGGTGCTGAACCTGGCTCAAGCTATCGTCTGCCTGGTGGGGGCCTTCCTGATATGGAAGCGCAGGTACCAGGTGTTTTTCGCTGGGCTACAGACGGGATCCCCTTCTGCCCAGAATTGGCAGAAAGTTTAGGGCACTGAGAGATTTCTGTCGAGAAGTAAACATGTGGAGCGTGGAAGTGCTTGTGCCTTTAGGGAAGAAACTGTTTGCTGCAATATCTGCCCCTGTGGGAGTTTTCTGTCATGTGACCTTTTATCAAAGCAATTGAATGAGTCTGTGTTTGTATTGCCATATTACAATATTTTGGAAAGTTTTATGCAATTTTTAGAGTTATTGTATTTTTCTACATTGGCCGTTTGATATTTTCCACTCGTTGAGGTTACCACTGCCAAGGAGAGTATTTTTGATCTATGATGCAAAACGAGACCTATCGATTCAAAAAAATGAGTGACACATTCTGATGTTGTTGTTACTATTGTGTTAATGCCATGCATAAAAAGTCCTTTAATTGCTAGCATTAAATTTTGCTTAATTACCTTGAAATGCAATCATTGTACAAGCTTCACCGTTCGTTCACACACATTTTCTTACTTCACACTTTATGCTCATTGTTTCAAAATCAGTCAAAAATCTTGGTTGTTCCATCCCTGTTTGCAGAAAGATCAACTTGCCATAAAAGATCATGCAAAACATTATATATATATATATATATATACACCAATCAGGCATAACATTATGACCACCTTCCTAATATTGTGTTGGTCCCCATTTTGCTGCCAAAACAGCCCTGACCCGTCAAGGCATGGACTCCACTAGACCCCTGAAGGTGTGCTGTGGTATTTCACGCAGCAGCCATCCACGTGATGTACAAGAAAATGTGATTCACTGACCAGGCCACCTTCTTCCATTGCTCCGTGGTCCAGTTCTGATGCTCACGTTGTTTTGGCTCACGTTGGCGCTTTCGGCAGTGGACAGGGGTCAGCATGGGCACCCTGACTGGTCTGCGGCTATGCAGCGCCAAACGCAACAAACTGCGATGCACTGTGTATTCTGACACCTTTCTATCAGAACCAGCATTAACTTCTTGAGAAATTTGTCGGTTTGATCGGACCACACGGGCCATCCTTCGCTCCCCACGTGCATCAATGAGCCGTGGCCGCCCATGACCCTGTCACCAGTTCACCACTGTTCCTTCCTTGGGCCACTTTTGATAGATACTGACCACTGCAGACCGGGAACACCCCACAAGAGCTGCAGTTTTGGAGATGCTCTGACCCAGTCGTCTAGCCATCACAATTTGGCCCTTGTCAAACTCACTCAAATACTTACGTTTTCCCATTTTTTCTGCTTCTAACACATCAACTTTGAGGACAAAATGTTAGATTTCTCATGCCACAGATAATTTTTACATAATTTTTAATTTTTACATTAATTTTTACAATTTTTACAATGTAATAATTTTTACATTTTGATGACTATGTCTTATAATTTTTACATTTTGATGACTATGTCTTATATACAGTGGAGCAAAAAAGTATTTAGTCTGCCACCAATTGTGCAAGTTCTCCCACTTAAAAAGATGAGAGAGGCCTGTAATTTTTAATCTTAGGTACACTTCAACTATGAGAGACAGAATGAGAAAAAATATCCAGAAAATCACATTGTCTAATTTTTAAAGAATTTATTTGCAAATTATGGTGGAAAATAAGTATTTGGTCAATAACAAAAGTTAATCTCAATACTTTGTTTTATACCCTTTGTTGGCAATGACAGAGGTCAAACGTTTTCTGTAAGTCTCCACAAGGTTTTTACACACTGTTGCTGGTAGTTTGGCCCATTCGTCCATGCAGATCTCCTCTAGAGCAGTGATGTTTTGGGACTGTCGCTGGGCAACACAGATTTTCAACTCCCTCCAAAGACTGGCTAGGCCACTCCAGGACCTTAAGATGCTTCTTACGAAGCCACTCCTTAGTTGCCCGGGCGGTGTGTTTGGGATCATTGTCATGCTGAAAGACCCAGCCACGTTTCATCTTCAATGCCCTTGCTGATGGAAGGAGGTTTTTACTCAAAATCTCACGATACATGGCCCCATTCATTCTTTCCTTTACACGGATCAGTCGTCCTGGTCCCTTTGCAGAAAAACAGCCCCAAAGCATGATGTTTCCACCCCCATGCTTCACACTAGGTATGGTGTTCTTTGGATGCAACTCAGCAGTTTTTACCACAAAGTTCTATTTTGGTTTCATCTGACCATATGACATTCTCCCAATCCTCTTCTGGATCATCCAAATGCTCTCTAGCAAACTTCAGACGGGCCCGGACATGTACCGGCTTAAGCAGGGGGAAACGTCTTGCACTGCAGGATTTGAGTCCCTGGCGGCGTAGTGTGTTACTGATGGTAGCCTTTGTTACTTTGGTCCCAGTTCTCTGAAGGTTATTCACTAGGTCCCCCATTGTGGTTCTGGGATTGTTGCTCACCGTTCTTGTGATCATTTTGACCTCATGGGGTGAGATCTTGCATGGAGCCTCAGATCGAGGGAGATTATCAGTGGTCTTGTATGTCTTCCATTTTCTAATAATTGCTCTGGTGTCCTTTGACAGCTCTTTGGTCTTGGCCATAGTGGAGTTTGGAGTCTGACTCTTTGAGGTTGTGGACAGGTGTCTTTTATACTGATAACGAGTTCAAACAGGTGCCATTAATACAGGTAACGAGTGGAGGACAGAGGAGTCTCTTAAAGAAGAAGTTACAGGTCTGTGAGGGCCAGAAATCCTTTTGTAGGTGACCAAATACTTATTTTCCACCATAATTTGCTAATAAATTCTTTAAAAATCAGACAATGTGATTTTCTGGATTTTTTTTCTCATTCTGTCTCTCAGAGTTGAGGTGTACCTATGATGAAAATTACAGGCCTCTCTCATCTTTTTAAGTGGGAGAACTTGCACAATTGGTGGCTGACTAAATACTTTTTTGCCCCACTGTATATATTGAAAGAGGTGTAAATTAAGCCAAATTACATACTCAGACATGAGAATATACACAGAAGCATACTCTTAACACAAGACAAACATACCAAAATATATACAGTAGTTCTTAAACTGAAAAACCATCTAGAGAACATGAAAAAAATCAACAACACTCAGTGTACACAGCAGTCAGAAATGAAAGTGACGGGTTTGGACAGGCTTGTGGACTGAAGTCCCAGATCATACAGCCAGTGAACAGCAGCCAATCAGAGATGGGGGAAGGGGGGGTTAAAGGGGTACTTAGACAAACAGCAAGTCACTGCCTTCAGATAGCCTACAGTACATGCACTGAAAGGCTAAATGGTGTTTAACCTTTCTTTTAATTTTACATAAGTTGTATATTTATGGCAAGTTGAAAATTGAGTGAAACTTGACAATCAATCCAAAAAAGCTCAGTCTCTACTCATTAGCTCATTGTAAATGAAACTTAAGCAAATTAAAACGACTGCCAGAGCCAACAGGAAGAGAGCTGCCTGAGGTGTTAAAAGAGTCTGTTGCTTTAAAGAGACCTTCAGTCTGGTGTTTGGAAGAGATGCAACATGATGCTTCGGCATAGGAAAAAAACACCCATAAATGTAAGCTTTGTATGACTCATCTTTCCTTTGAGCTGATTTCTAATAAAAGGCATTTACATAACTCTCTCTCCTTCATCATCCAATTGCATGTCCTTTAAAAATGATTAACTGAATTTCATACTTATTTGTTTTTCTCATGATGCCAAACAAACTGAAATATGCCATCGCTGGATCCCATCCACAAATTTAAGTACCTCACTGTGTGCCCTGGCCTTGAGTTGACACAAATGATTGTTTTATATTATATTACTATATTATTCTTGTAATAATATGCCTTTGTAAAAACAGTACATGAATGCTTTTCTCTGTTTAATTCATTATCAGTTTCCTAGCTATGTGTATCACACAAGAGCTGACAAGATTGTGTCCAGGTCATATTTAATCTATATTTTAAATATATTTTCAATTTCTATTTAATTCAGTTTCTTTGATAGCATTATTCCTCCAGTCTTTAGTGTCACATGATCCTTCAGAAATCATTCTAATATGCTGATTTGGTGCTCAAGAAACATTTCTTACCATTATGAATGTTCAACAGTTGTGCTTCTTAATATTTTTTTTTGAAACATTGATGCTATTTTTTCATGATCCTTTGATGAAAACTCTTTTCTAACATTAAAAAAGCCTTTACAGTCACTTTTGATCAATTTAACGCATCATTGCTGAAATAAATATACCTTTTAAAAAACTATATGGTATACATGCTATTCATTTTATGTCATTTGTTTGAGTTTGACAGATGACCATTTACTTTCATTGTATGGACAAGAGCAGTGTTAACATTTTGATAAACATCTTTTTCATTCCACAAAAAAAAAACAAGGGCCACATTCTTGCAGATCTCTTTGTCTCTCCTGCAGAACTTCAGCAAGTCACTCCGTACACTATTAGATTAAACAGGAACGCTGAGTCAAATGAAAAATCCCCCTCAGATTTGCAGTGCTTTTGGGAAAGAGTGCAGCAGGGGTGATCTCTCGCCGCTCCGAGACCAGCTCATGTGACAGATCTCATCTGCTCTCCGACCAACCAGCATGACAACAACACGCACAATCACATGCAGACCCATCACATGCAGAAAGAAGGAAGGGAGGGTGGTATATTTAGATTAATGAGTGTGTTTATGCAGGATGGTGTACGCTGTCTTGCCTTACCAACTGCGCACACCTGAATGATGGAACTGTGGGAAAGACTGTGTGTGTTAAGTCTTTATAAGGGATCTATCATCCTTAAAATATTGACATGCATGCTGAGGGGAGACTGAATTCCCAGTTCCAACGAAATTATAAAACATTGAATAACTGCTATGCTTCTATTTGATTGTTCCTGTTCTGTGTTGGAAAGATGCGCCTGCCAACAGATGAGCGATCAGTGTGAGTGGGGGACATTTAGTAAGAGTCTTCTCGTCCCTGATGGTGCATTCCAGACGTGCTGGACTTTCCCTTGCTTAGTGACAGCTGTGAGCTATAATGAAGCCGTCAGGGGCTAATTTTAACCCGTGTCAGTGTGAAGGCACGAGCAGACGTGGGTCTTTGTACTCTGAAAAACTAGGCAGAGTCTTGTACCCTAAAAACAATATTATAGCTTAAGTAATATCAATATGTTTTGATGCTAAATTATTCAGCAATCATTATCGACATCGTTCAAATTCAGTGTAACTTCAGTGTTCAATAAGTAACTTGAGTTACGTAATCAGATTACCTTTTTCAAGTAAAGTAACACATTACTTTTAAGTTACTTTGTTTTCCCATTTATTGACTGACACCTCTCTTCTCTAGCCTGACAAGCCAGACCCACACCATTGGCAGGACTCAATCCGAGGGGGCGGGATAAACGGTTATCTTTCAAATTCCCTCTGCACGCAATAGGATAGCGCAACAACCAACCACAGCAACAAAGAAGGGGAAGTGGAGCTAGTTGATAGATTAAACTTTTGCCTTATATCCGGTTGGCAAAACTCAGAACACATCTTCCTTTCTCAAGAATGACTTCAGTGCCCTTCTTTGTTCTTTTTTCCAGCTCGCAAGCCAACAGAGAGTTGCTAGACGACCCTGGCTGCAAATTAGATTTGCTGCCACTAGGGTGCGTCTAGATTTCTAGGCTATCTCTTCTCCCAATGCTGAGAGAAATCGTGATTAAAGGGATAGTTCACCCAAAAATGACATTTCGCCTCATGTCCCTCATGTCGTTCCAAACCCGTAAGACTTTTGTTCATCTTCGGAACACAAATGGACTTTCGGTACATCTATTGACAGCTAAGCTACTACCACTTTTACGCTTCAAAAAGTTCATAATAGTTAAACAAGTAAAAGATCGTAAAACTAATCCATAGGAATTGCAACGCTATCTCACGACCAATTCGTATGTATTTGTACGAGGTGGCTAATTCGAACAAATTCGCATGACGTTGCTCGTATGAATTCATACGATTTGTCTATACTGCAAGTGATGGGTAGGTTTAGGGCCGGGGTTTGAGGTTAGGTCATTCGTACAGCAAAAATCGTACTAATTCATACGAGTGAGGTTGTACATATTCGTACAAATTAGCCACCTCGTAAAATACATACAAATTGCTGTGAGATCGGGTTGGGAATTGAGTGGTTTAGTCCAAATTTTCTGAAGAGGCACGATCGCTTTTTTAGGCTTTTATTCACATATAAACATCGTTCAGCAAACTTAAACAGAAGCTCAACCGAACCAGCTTAACACGCAAGAACAAACCTCATTGGCTTTTGTGGAAGCTCAAACGTGCTGAGTAACACGTGAGAACGAACCTCATTGGTTCTCGCATGTCATGCAAACATGAGTTTCAGTATATAAAAAGCTTGTGTCTGAGGCGTTTAAAGACTCCATTTGTCCATTGCTTTTCTAAAGAAACACAACAATGTATAAAATGCTCCATTACCTTGTATCTTACACTATCGCCCTGTAGAAGCTGTTTTTGTAAAAATAGGCTAACGATTGCGTCATGACCACGCGACTCTCTGTCGCACAGTAGAGAAATTACTGCATATACCCGTAGCCTATAGACAGGATGCATTAACTTAATATGGCATATTGGCGTTACATTTTAAAATAAATAAATACTATTCAAAATGACAAAATAATTAATCAGGATACTTACCAAAAGTTGCCCCTGCTCACGCTCTCCGTCTCTGCAAGATTGGGTGATTCAGATTTCACTTAGCACAACTACTAGAAGACTTACAACTGTCAGACAGGTTGCTCACATTACATCTACGTTGTCAAGCCATCAGGAAGTGACTGCTTCTAATTGACTTCACTTTTCTGCGTTGAAGTCTATGGGGTTGCTGTGTCCATTTCTTTTACTGTCAATGGCCCTGTCCCAAATGGCACCCTAAACCCTCACGGTCTTCCTCTGGGTCCGTACTTTCACGACGTAATGCCGCTTTGACTGCCGGGAAGAAGTCCGCTGCGTAGCTCGCACCAGTGCGGGCTCGGCAGAAGTGCGCATATCGACCTCAAACGGGGCGCTGGCGAGCACCCTTCTGAGACCTAAAATGACAAATGGGACACCCTGCGGTCTCGTGTACTTAACGGACACGCGCACGCAGTGGCCATTGTAAGTCCACAAGACCGAAAGTGCACATAAAGTGTGCCATTTGGGACAGGGCCTATGAGTCTCACGCACTCAACACGCACACTACCGCTCACTCCGCGATGACGTAATTTTTGCCGCGCAGACGCGTCGAGTATAAACAAGGCTTTATTCATTTAACTTTTGGTGTGAAAAGGCATCTACATTTGCCAAAAATATAACTTTTTTTGTTGTTATAAATTTTTTTTTAATAATAATTCAAACAAACAAGACCAGCCCAGGTGAGAAATAGTAACACAAAAGTAATGTAACAGTACTTTTAAAAGTAACTTTCTCCAGTACTTATATTAAACTCTGACTTCACTAAACATTTGAGCTCAATTGACTTTGATTTACAAATTTATTGATTATATACCAATCATTTTATGATGAAATAAGGTGCAATTTTATTATAGATTTTACCCTCTGGTGCTCTTCAGTCACTTTTGACCAAAAAAGTAAATAATTACATTTAGATTTTTATTTTTTACTTTATCGGAACGGTATGACACTTGGTGACATTTGTGGCACTTGCTAGCTATGCAAACAAAAATACATTTGGACATAATTCAAAAAGGTTAAATGGTCCTAAAAATATTCACACTTGATGACGGCCAATAAAATGAATGTTGCAGAAAAGCACACAACAACGAAGAAATTAACTGAAAAAATGCTATGGATTAGTATAAAATAACCTCATAATACAAAATAAAGAATATTATGATATACATTATATTGATTTAACTGAAAAAGTTAAATTCGAGGTGTTTGGCCAATTTAAAGTTACAAAACAAAAATTAAAATTAACAATTCATTGCTATATCCTTTCTAATAATAAAAGAAAGGAACTTTATTCATATGCTATTATAATGTTTGATGTCTGACTTAAAGGTGTTTACTTTATATGCTTAACTATTTTGGGACAGTGTTGAGTTGCCATGTCCATTAAAATAGCATTTGAGATCCACTTCTTGTGATCTCAATTTACTTCTGTGAGTAAATCTGAACTCTGTACACAGATCTGATTAATAACATGTGCATCATATCAGCTATCAGTGTAGACACAACATCTACATATTCAATAAAATTATAAAATAATAAAATTCCTTTCATAAAATGATCTCATCATCAAATACCTCAAAACAGACGCTTATGCAAACTTCCCCAAATCATTTCTTCCATTGATTCACATAATTTAACCATAGTTTAACTTTGGGCCACAGTCATTCTGCACAACATCCAGACAGTCGAACTAAGCATTGTAATACCAAATATAAATTCTTTATTATTTTCTGTACAACTGTATATAAGGCAAGCACAAACATGATAGTCACATCTCTGACATAAAATACACAATAAAAGTCATTAAGAGTTAAGACTAGCGTTTAGGTCTTTGTAAAAGGTGATGCAAACAGATTCCAACAGTCACATGATTGTCTGATTATGAGATAACAATGTTTCCAGTCTGGTATCATTCATGAAAGTAATTGTGAATTATAAAAAAAACTATGAAACCACCTAAAGGCACTTTATCTCTCCAGTTATTCCAGCACAGATTAAAGTCCACTTTGAGCAATACTCCAGTTATGGACAGGACAATTAAATTGTGAGGGAGTTAATACTTGACTCTTACATATTAAAAAAATCAGACAACCCTTCCAAAGACTGCCCGAGTGCTCTGGGAGAAAATGGATGTGCCCTCATAAGACCAGGGTTTGTGATTTTCCAAATAAACAAGATCCGACACTGTGCATTAACAAACGTCTTCCGTCTAGAAGATTTAAATGAGAAAACACTGAAAGTCTGTAGTTGTTTCCGTTCTAACTGGACAACTGTCATGGCATGATGTAACGTGTGATATCACCATGAGTGTAGTGTTGTTCATGGTGTGAACATCAGCATCTGTGTGTGAGTGTGTGTGTGGAGAGGTGATAAGTTCATTCTCAGTGTGCAGGGGGGATTTGATGGTTTATTTGTGATGGTCCCAGAAAGCCCAGTCTCTGTTTATTCTTCCTTTGCTCAGTCATCTGTACATGTGGATATAAACACACACACACACAAAACAGAAAAAGCCAATTTAGTGATGTAGTACACACACACACACACACACACACACACACACACACACACACACACACACACACACACACACACACACACACACACACACACACACACACACACACACACACACACACACACACACACACACACACACACACACACACACACACACACACACACACACACACACACACACACACACACACACACACACACACACACACACACACACACACACACACACACACACACACACACACACACACACACACACACACACACACACACACACACACACACACACACACACACACACACACACACACACACACACACAAAAACACACACACAAAAGAGTCACCTCTAAAAAAAATAGCCTACACTGTAAAAAAGATTGTCAGTTTAACATTGCAAGACTACAGTAAAAACCTGTTAATTTGTTAACTGTAACTTCCCTTACTCTATGCATTAAAAACTTTAATAGATCTAATGAGACATTTTATGCACTGTTTTTGGAAGGGTTTAAGTCATCTTTTAATTTACAGTGAAAAAAAAAACAGCTCACAATTTATAATTTTTCATTAAAAAAAAAGGTTTCTTCTTTGTTTTTTACTTATCAGTAAAGTAAAGTACATAAATCTTTACTAAAAGTCTTGCAACAACATCTCTTCTCTTCTCTCTCTCACATGAGATCGACCAATAGAGCGGTGCAGGAATGACCCAATTAAAGGGATAGTTCACCCAAAAATGAAAATTAGCCCATGATTTACTCCCCCTTAAGTCATCCTAGGTGTATATGACATTCTTCTTTCAGACTAATAAAATCGGAGCTATATTTAAAAAGTCCTGGCTTTATAATGGCAGACTTCCAAGCTTTATAATGGCAGTGACTGTTGCTCTGTTTTTGAAGTCCATAAAAAATTAATCAGTCCGTCAAATAACGTGCTCCACACGACTCTGGGGGGTTAATAAAGGCCTTCTAAAGCGAATCGATGCGTTTGTGAAAGAAAAATATCCATATTTAAAACTTTATAAAGTAAAGCTCCAGCAAATCGCCTTCTGTGGCAAAGCGTTGAAAGTGCCATCTCGCAATTCAAGATGCGTACGCGACGTCTGATGACCGTAACTGGTAACGCAAGCCTTTGATCGGCAGAGGCACTTTCAACACTTTTTCCATAAATTGAATATGGAAGGGGATCGGCCGACACTTAACTTTACACAGTTTTAAATATGGATATTTCTCTTACACAAATTCATCGATTCGCTTCAGAAGGCCTTTATTAACCCCCCGGAGCCGTGTGGAGCACGTTATTTGACGGACAGACGCATTTTTTATGGACTTCAAAAACAGAGCAACAGTCACTGCCATTATAAAGCTTGGAAGAGCCAGGACTTTTTCAATATAACGATTTTATTAGTCTGAAAGAAGCAGTGGAGGCTGGTCAATAGAGGGCGCTGGGGCGCCGCCCCCATCAAAATTCCAGAAATATACATGTACACAAAAATTATATAAAAGTGAAATAAAAATAAAATAGTTTACTCATACGACGTGCCGGCTGTTAGTAAGAGCCTCAGCATTTAATAAAAACTGGCTTTGATGGGTTAACTATTTTATATGTTCTTCAATATGTTTCATGCGGTTTAATGCGCGAGGGACGCCGGACAAATGGATGTCAAATGGAAAAATCTACGGGCAGCATGTGACCTGAAGCTGGTCTCTAATTGGTTTCTTAAAGAGCCTCCTCTGGACGCAGGTCACTGCACAGGCCCTGGCAAATCAGAATTGGATGCGTGTTATTTTATCCAATCTGATTGGTTCTCGTCTCCCGTCATTCAACTTTCCGCTCTTGGCCACTAAAGCGAAAGTGCGCGGGCGACATCGTCACTCCGACTCCGCCAAAACTTTGTTAGGATGATCACTTTCGTAGAGATGGCAGCAGTTAAACCAAATTCTTTCACAAGGCGCTCGTTGGAAGAAAAAAAAGGATAAAGGATCCCGAACCAGACCAACGCGATTTACAAATCCAGCAGCAGGCCAGAGACAGAGGATGAAGCTGCACTCGGAGCTCCACGCGCTTGTTATGAGAAACGTAGGTGGCTGGCTGGATGTGTTGTTAGCAATGCCCTTTATTGCTTTCCCTGTCTTTTATATTAAAGTGTCGGTACTGAAGTTTTGTGGACAACAACGGGGGTAAGAGACCTCAAATATCTGACTGAACAATGCAAACGTCATGACTCATGACACTACTGAGATGACTGACTTTAATCAGAGAGTCACTGAGAATTTTGCTGGCCAGAAAGAAAGGAGAGCAAAATGTATGTTCAAGTAGTCAACATGCTAGTCTGTTGTTGCCGTTTTCTTTTGTTTTTCCTTTCCTCATTCAATTATATGCGGGAAATGAATGTGTAAAAAGGTAAAAGTGAAGACACTGTTTTCTCTTTAATGCTTGAATTTAGTCAACATGCATCTTGATACTTCATCTTGATAGAATGACATATACACCTCGGATGACTTGAGGTTGAGTAAATCATGGGCTAATTTTCATTTTTGGGTGAACTGTCTCTTTAAGTGGACATCATTTTTGGTCAGGCTTACAAAGAAACTATGAACACACGTAAAAGCAAGAGACAAGCAACAAAATATTAATAACTGATGTTGTAGTAAATGTATGCTTTTTCCTGTGAGCTTTTTGTTTATCTATGCCTTTTTCCACAGTTTTTATTTTAAGTAAAATAAAGCCTGTTGCTTTAGTTTGCCTTTTTTTTTTTTTTTAACAAGTTAAAGTGTTTTGTTTTTCCCTCGTATTTAAAGATTTAATTGAACTTGTAGGGACAGTAAAAGAAATCTTGCATTACTTTTGGCCACTACAGTACCTTTTTTCAACCTCATGGCTGTTCCAGACAAAAAGAAGGATCTACAGTAAACAGCCCTAGCGAGAAAATGGCGGTGGAACACAGTGTTCTACACTAAATCAGAGAGAGTCTGTTTTTCTGAACACATGACAAGTTCGGATTTCGCCTACTGCATCTGAGCTGGATCTCAGCCTGGCTCGAGCTGAGAGGTGAGGAAGATCTGTTTAATTAGGCCTGGCTGTCGGAGCAGAAATCACTTTAATAAGTTATTTAGCATCCAGCCCTGCCAGGAGAATTACAGTAAGCCCACTCCTCGTGACCGTCCGGAATCAGAAGGACCGCTGGAGGTTGTGAGGGGCACCACGGTGTAGTTAATAGTTCTAGTTCGAATGTTTCTGGCCCACTGGTTTGGATCACTGCCGATTCTCAATGACTGTGCAGTTCTTGTGTGTTTCTGCACAGAACACAGTTCAACTCTGAAGTCTAAGGTCAAACAAACACGCAGACCTTAGTGAGACACTTGAAAAAAAGAACTGAGCCATAGGGCAGCAATTTCTTTTCTAACGTCATTCCGTAAGAACCCATAGTTCTCCCTCTCCTTGTGTCATGTGAATAAGTTAAACTGTTTGTGCGGAATCACATGTGGGCCAGGCAGGTGATGGCAGTGATCCGACACAGCGGAGCAAAGCCGGAACATCCACATCGCCCCGGGGAACCGCCCCACCCCAGCTCTGACGCACTTCCACAGCAGGGCCTATTAGTAAACACTTCAGAGGCCCCGTGAGGTAAAAAAGACGAAGCTCTGTGAAACCATTGGATGGTGTGCTGTATGTTACCTGTTCTTTAAGCTCAGACAGCTGGCCAGACAGCTGAGCCACGAGAGTGACAGTGGTGTCCAGTCTCTCCTGAAGCGATCGGATCTCGTTCTGTTCGCTCTCTCCCTCCGAGCTCACCAAAGACATGGCCCGCATCCGGGGAAACCAGTCCAGATTCATCTCCTGAAGGGAAGAGAGAGAGATGTGAATGTTGTTTCCCAAACATATATAGCATTATGGACATTTGACTGTTTTGCTAATTTTGTGTTACACATTTACACTATCATTTTAAAATTTGGGTGAGCAAGATTTTTTTCTTTTAAAGAAATGAATACCTTTATTCAGCAAGGAGGCTGGATGATTTAAAACAAATGCTGTTCTTTTGAACCTTCTAAGAATCCAGCCCAGAAAGATCAATTTCCACAAAATATTAAGCAGCACAACTCTTTTCAACAGTGATAATAATAAGAAAGGTTTCTTGAGCACCAGATCAGAATGATTTCTGAACGATCATGTGACACAAAAATGGCTCCTGAAAATTCAGCTTTGCCATCACAGGAATAAATTACATTTTAAAAATAGAAAAAAAAAAAAAAAAAAATAGAAATACAGTTACTGTTATTACTGTATTTTTGATCAATTAAACAAAGCCTCGGGGAGCATAAGAGATTTCTTTCAAAAATGCTAAAAATTCTTACTGACCCCAAATATTTGAATGATATACATGTTTAATACATGTTGTTTTGTACTCCATTTTGATTGATATTCAAGTCATTCTCAATGCATGAAAAAAAGACATTAACCACACACTCTTGCACCTTTATTTTCCCCTACCGATATTAAAGGAAAGGGAGAAAATAAATGGGAAATAATACTTCTAGAACAAGACTGCTAAAAAAAAAAAGTGGCACGTTGCATTGTGATATATGGACTAATGGCTTAAGTGCAGCTTTTCAAATGGTTAACAGATGTATTCAACTAAATAACTACAAAACAATAATAGTTCTCACAAAAAACGAAGACTTACAGATTATAGATGATAACAGGAACACTGCACACAACAGGTCATTTGAAGAATGACAGTAATTGTCTACAAAATCCTTCCTGAATGCGGTGAATGTGTAACAAAAGCGGCTGTAATGGCTGTATAATTTAACGACAACTTCTGGAGGACGTTTTACCCTGCTGACAGTCTCACGCTCTACACTGCAAGTATAGCAGCAGAGTTGTGTTGCATAACAGTAGCTGTTAAAGGCCTCAAAGACTGTAGTGCACTAAAGCACAGCATGTTGTCACTAAGAAACTGCCTCCATAGCAAATGGTGGGCCTCAAAAATGTGTCGCAAGTCTGTTCTAATAAGGTCATGGATAGAAACAATGCAAAATTAATATACACTACTGTTTAAAAGTTTGGTGTCGGTAAGATATTTTTTAATGTTTTCTTATTCTCACCAAGGCTGCATTTATTTGATCAAAAATACAGAAAAACAGTAATATTGTGAAATATTACAATTTAAATAAACTACATTTCTAATCTAATATATTTTAAACATAATTATTCCTGTGATTTCAGCATCATTACTCCAGTCTTCAGTGTCACTTGTTGAGTAAAAAGTTCAAAAGAACAGGATTTATTTGGAATAGAATATTTTTGTAACAATTTAAAAGGGTCATTCCATGTTAAGTCAACATGAGGTCCTCTGCTAAAAAGATAAAAATAAAACAAATCTGGAAAAAGAAGAAGAAAGCCAAAATATGAAATGTCATGGATGTATATTTATTGAGTAATCCACTATTTTGTAGAGGGGTCAAAATGACAAATTGAGATTTGGAGCCAGATTACAGAGGGGTAAAATGACTTTTGAAAGATGGCAGCATCATTATTTTATTTTTACACAGAGATTGGTAGGTCTATTAGTAAAAACTGTTGACTTTAGCAACATTTGTTGCATTATAAGCCAACGGTGACCGTTTAAAAAAGGGAAAAAGCCCCGTTTTTTTGGCTGAAGTTTGTTCTAAAGTTCAAAAACCAAATGTGGGTCACTTTGCATACAGCTGAAACTTTTTTTACTTTTAAAGAGGAATATCTGAAGAATAAATAATGTTGAAACTAAAAAAAAAAAAAAATTTCTATCAACACAATTGCATTGAACATACCTTTCTGAGTGCCATACATATTCTTTTTCCAAGGTTTGCATGCCTGTAACTCTAAAAGTATTAAAGAAATTTCAATATGATTTTAGATTCTGGTTCTTAACAAATATTTCTTTTGAAACCTTTTTGAAGGCCCTATATGGTTCAATCCCATAGATATGGGGATCCCAACGTGACTCCATGTCCAAATTGTTGAATTTTAGCCATTTTCAATGGTTGAAAACCAAATGTGGGTAACTTTTCAAACAGCTGATCATTTTAGATTCTTGTTCGTATGAAACTGTTTTGGAATCTTCATGGTTCAATCCCAGAGATACTGGGATGCCAGTATTTGAACTCTTTGTAGCTTCAGAAGCTGTTACAATGAACAAAATCCTTTCCTCCAAAATATCCCTGAAACTAATTCAAATATAGATTCTTATAAAAACACTTTTGAGAACAAGTTAATGTGCTTCAACTTGACCATTACAGTGGATTTTTTTGGTAGTCAGAGACCCATGACGTATGAAATTGTTTTGATATTCTTTAGACATTCCCTTTTAAATGCAATAAGTGTCAGCTGTTTGAAAAACATTTGGTTTTCGACCATTGAAAATGGGTACAATTCAACAATTTGAACATGGAGCCGCATTGAGATCCCCATATCGTTAGGATTGAACCATTTAGCGCCTTGAAAATTATGATTTCAAAAGAAAAGTTTGTAAAGAACCAGAATTTAAAATCATATTGAGATATATTCAATACTTTTTGAGTTACAGGCATGCAAACTTTGGAAAAACAATGTTTATGGCACTCAGACAGGTATGTTCTATGCAATTGTTTTGATAGAAAAAAAACAAGATACATTTCTAGTTTCAACATTATTTATTCTTCAGCTGTTCCCTCTTTGAAAGAAAAAAGTATCAGCTGTAGAAAAGGTGACCCACATTTAGATTTTGACCAATTTAACAATTTACTCTTAGCGCCATATTAAGATCCCAATATCTCTGAAATTGATCCATATAGGGCTATAATACATTTGTTAAAAACAAAATGGAAAAGGATATTGGGTTCTTTAATACTTCTTGAGATACAGGCATGCAAAGTTAAAAACATAAAACACAAGAAGTGCTTCATCCCATTTTTGAAGTGTCACCATTGGCATTAAATGCAACAAAGATGGCTAAAGTCAACAGATTTTACAAATAAAACAAAAAATATAATGATGCTGCCATCTTTCAAAAGTCATTTACACCCCCCTATAATTTGGCTCCAAATCTCTGGAAAATTGTCATTTTGACCCCCTCTACAAAATAGTGAATTACTCAGTAAATATACATCCATGACATTTAATATTTTGGCTTTCATCACTATTTATGTATACATTTGGTTGATTTGACACGGAATGACCCAAAAGCCTTTAATATTACCTTTGTTCCATTTAATGTATCCTTGCTGAATAAAAGTATTAAAACGTACAGACCGCAAACTTTTGAATGGTAGTGTACTAAAACAAAAACCTTTTAATCGTGCAAAGTTAGAACAGCGAAAAATCCAATTAAGAATGCAAACACATCACTTGGTGTCAACATAGAAAAGATGTCTAACATCATTCTCAAAAACAAACTAAATGATACAAATCTAAAAGAATATGAAACCAAGACCAAGTGAATTATAGCCTGACTACACTAGAAAACAGACTTCAAGTCAATCATCATGACCCCTCTCTACTAGCAATAGTAAGCTTAGAAATATGAGCAAGTGTGCTAAAACTCCCAGATAAAAATCATATAGGAGGTAGAACTTAAACACCTGGATGCAAAGATACATTTAGAAACAGGAAGTAGTCCTGAAAATCAACTGCAGTGAGTGTTATAAATGCCTTTTTGTGTTTTTGATAATAACAGTGAGTCATTATGTTTGTAAAGTGTGTGTGCCCACACAGTAGCTCATGTACAGGATATTTGTTTGTGTCCTTCAAATTGTGTGTGTGAGCGTGTATGTGATTAGTGTGTGTGTATATGCGTTTATCTAGTCTGGGGTTTGTGGCGTGTTTGAGATAAGGAGGGGTGTCTCATCACAGCAGTTATGTAAGGTGCTTTTCACAGTCGGCCTGACAGGAGCGTTGCAAGGTGCACAGAGAGATCCAGGATATGTTTAGAGGTGGGAAAAGACTGCCTTCCCTTACACAATTATGAAACAACACACACTCACGAGGAGACACACCCGGGCACGCACACATTCTGACTCGAACACAGTGCTTTTCTCCGCTATACAATAGGGAATGAGGCTTTCCAAGAAAAACACGCTGAAAAAACACATTGCTCTTCTGAGAAACAGTCGAATGAACAAGGTCAAGGAGTCTTTCAGATCAAAAACGGGACAAAGCACCTCTGTCTCACTTGAAAAGAGCAAAATTGTTTTGCAGAATGTTTTATTGGATCTTAAACAGGAAAAAGGGGAAAATTGGGATTGGGCATAAATTGTGGCAAATTGGTTCAAGGGAATGGTGCATTATGAACTCTATGAAAACATTAAGGGAAGTGGGAAAACATAAAGTGGAGTGAGGACGGATGAACAGAGACCAGATTGTGAGGGTCGAGTCTCATGAACTGCCCCATTTTTTTTTAGTAAAGATGCAACCTGAGGAGTGAAAAAAACCAAACATGGGAGCGAAAAACCAAACATGAAAACAACTTTGTTATGACCGGCCAGCAGAAAAAAAAGAAAAGAAAGATAAAGCAGGGACAAAGTATCTCTCATGAAACTTGGACAACATTGAGAGTTTGGTCAGGGTCACCTGATCATAATTTATCATAAATGATCTATGATTAATTAACATTGAACATTCAATGATAAAGGCCATCCAGTTGCTTCATAAACTCTGTGCAAGGCAA
Source organism: Gobio gobio (assembly GCF_949357685.1). NCBI lineage: Eukaryota > Metazoa > Chordata > Actinopteri > Cypriniformes > Gobionidae > Gobio > Gobio gobio. The sequence goes on along the minus strand of NC_137115.1, from coordinate 40,958,132 downwards.
ATATTAATGTTTTGAATGAATAAAAAATATTAGTTAATTGAATTGATAGTACCGTTAAAAAGGTTGGGGTAAGAGTTTTTATTTGTTAAGATTAGTTAACTACATTAGTTAACATGAATCAACAATTAACAATACTTCTAGTCTACAGTATAATATTAAAACGTACTCATACATTACACACATTAATTAATGTTACCAAATTAGACCTTGTTATTTTAATTGTGATGCATGTCAAAATTTCGGAGTGGCTTATACCGGCTGAGACACTTCCGGTAACACTGACCGCGAAACAACTAAAATAAAAACTTTATAGGATGGACAATATTTTTTTAAAAATATACAATTCTCACAATGGTAAACTACCATTCAAACGTTTCTTTTTTTAAAGGGGACCTTTTTACAAGATGTCCCCCAGATTGTGTCTGTGAAGTTTTAGCTCAAAAAATACCACAGATCATTTATTAAATCATGCTGTTTTCATGCATGTGTCTTTAAATTTAAATTGTTTAATCTAGATTCATCTCACTGTAATCTTGGAATTCATCTAGATTAATCTATATTAAAATGGCTCATTTGAATTCTGCCGAAGGCATTCAGAATATGTGTGCTCGTAAGTGATCGTTTGTCTTTTTGTAGTTTGAATAATAAATAACTTCTGTCCCTTTAAGACCTGACGCACACATGGATCCCACTGTTTCTGTGAGCTGGTTACGACTGTGTTATAAAATATCAAGGTGAAAGTCATCATAGCTTGCGTAGTATAGACCCTGCTCCCAACCCAACTTTGAGAATAGATTAACGGCGAATTTTTTTTTAAATCGCCCGATAAGAGTCTCACATTAACGCAGCACGTTAACGCCGATAACAGCCCACCACTACTTTAAATGCAAATGAGCTGCTGCTCCCCACCCCACTTTCCAGAAGACACAGTCACAGTCAGTACACAGTCGTACAGCTCATTCAGGGGAGGGGCTAAGCTAATAGGGCAGATTCTGTCACCTGTTGTGGGCGGGGCCTGTTCAAATGTGATGTCACACTGGAGCACATTCCTGAACGGCTCATTTTGAGACACAGTTTCAGATTTATGGAGAAACTAAAAACGGATTGGATGGATTATTACCACAATATGGTGGTTGTGTACACACTGCGGACATAATATGGTCAAAAACAACATAAAAAGGAATTTTGCATAATAGGTCCCCTTTAAAGGGTTACTTCAGCGATTTAGCATTAAGTTTTGTATCATTAGAAACCCGGTAGTATATTCAAATGATTGTGCTTCCCTCATATCCCCCTAAGACGAGAGATTTATGTATTTTATGTCTGGAAAAAAAGCCTCTGATTATGCAAATATAGTCATTTTGCGTCATCTGAGGCTTTTTTGGCCAGAGGCTAGAGACTACAGCCAGTAGTAGGAGTTAGTTCAACATGTTTTCAACCCGCCCATAGAGGTGGGATCTCCCTCACAGAATGCAAGACACAGACGACCGCACAGGCATTCATAACGGAGTGGTGCAGAGCAAAGCGAGTGTTCTCAATGAATTCCTATGAAAGTTAAGCTTCCATAAGCATGAACTGAAAATGCGCCAGACTGAACACACACTGTGTGGCCGTGAATGACTGCCAATGCGGCCGTGAATGAACGCCAGTCGGCCGAGCTCATTTTAGTTTCGGTTTAAAATTAGCGCCAATTCGGGGTTGGGTTGCTTGAATTGTGGGTTCATGAAAACACAACAACAAAACGGTACCATGACAAACTCACTTAAATAGGCGCATTTCGCTTTGAAACCAAATCTTCCGGTTCTTCCAGTTATTTTTAAAAAAAGACCCCAAACAAAGAACCAAATGGATTACATATCATTGACTCAATTATTAAGGGATAGAAGTATTTTAACATCAAATTACGCACATCACCAAATGTGGTTTAAAAGCGGCAAATAACAGTAGCTAACACCTCACAAACGTACATATATACGCTTTTGCACAAGCACACGACTGCAGACTTGTGTGTGGGAAAGGTGTCATTAAAGTGCCATTAAAATTCTTGTCCAATCTGACAGACAGCATAATCGTTCGATCACGTGTCCTCGTCTCTCATCATCATAAAGATGCTGTTTTGCAATGGAAAGGCAGTTTCAGAGTGCTGCTATCGACTCTGCTCTGGAAATAGCAGCATGATTGCAATAATCAGTTTGATTAGTATGGCTGGCCACTGCACACGCACTCCTGCAGTCATCTCTCTTCACACACACATACACACATCCTGAGACGCCCAGCTGGGAGAAACGGATCCAACGGTGAATAAGTGACCTTTGAACTTGCATTGATCACAAGTCTAGAGGCCGAAGAGTTTTTGCTCTCTCGTTCCTGCCGACAGCGCATGACGACGGTGTTGCCAAGGAGACGCCTGACTCACTGTGTGATAATGAGCGGCGTAGCAGGTGTGTGTGTGTGTGTGTGGGACAGGAAAACACGTGCGAGGATAGGCTGAGCTAATAGTAGGCCACTTGAGATGGGTTACATAATGCTGTGACTGCTGCAGTACCTGCTCACACTCCCTCTCCAGCAGCCTGTGAGTGATAATCACACACCCGCACGCGCACACACACACACATCAATGTAAACATGCAGTTTAAACTGCTGCGCTTAATAGGTGTCTTTCTCTAGAAGTGTTTTCTCTTTGAATATGAGCAGAGAAGCTAGGGTGTGCTGCTTTTGCAGAGAGTGGCATTAGTTGTGTTTTCAGGTGAATCAGGTGGAGTCTACAAACACACACTTACACCCATTCCAATTTAAAAGCCAGACTGTAGTGTTTTGCATTCGGTTACTGTTTCCTACCCTCTCCTATAATACAAAAGCTGAATATCCTTAAATGAGACGGAACAAACACTGACAAAACTAAACAACCCTTAGTTATGCGTCACCCTTGTCTCCTCTCTCCCATCGCAGCTTTAATAAGGGCCCTTGTGTTTGTAGCAAGTAATTTACAGTAACACACAGTAATTAGTTAATGTAGTACTACTAATACGACTCAATGTGTCATCAGCAGGCAGAATCCTGCAGAAAGCTCTGTAGATTTCCACTGAATCCAAACATCAGTCTACTAATATGCCATTTTATTGGCCAGGCTGATAAACTGACCAACCTTTGGCCATCTGCCGCAAACAGGGCCAAGCCTGATTCGCCAATTAACAGTGTTTGCACTCCTTTTTTGTCAATTCCAAGATTTACAAACAAAATTTTTTTCAACATTGATGTTTCTTGAACACCAAATCGGCATATTAGAATGATTTCTGAAGGATCATTTGACACTGAAGACTGGAGTATTGACTGCAGGAGATTCAGCTTTGCCATCACAGGATTACATTTAATATCTTTTAAATAAATGTATATTTTAAAACAGATGTTTTAAATAGTAATTATATTTCGCAATATACATTTTTTTTCCTGTATTTTTGATCAAATGCAGCCTTGGTGTAGACTGGGTAAACCCAGCCCAATCTGCCAGCGATTTGATTTCGCCCTGCAGCTCAGGCTGGAAACCTGTACATTTTTCGATCCTGCTTCCGTTACAAATCTGCAGGGATCAATCACAAACTGGCTTATCCACCTGGCGCGCTATTGGCGGGTTTAACACGATGACGATAGAGAAGTGACAAGCAGCTTTTTGTTTACATTCAACATGGCGGCCACCGAAGCGCAGCAACCCGTTGATGCCGCTGTCGCTGCTGTTTTAAAAGATTTCAAAGGCAAGTTTTCTTTGAAAACAGAACTTGCCCTGGAATAATTCCTACAAAAGAAGGATGTGTTTGCCTTACTACTGACCGCTCTGCAAAGTACGTCACCCGGATCGTTGGTCTGATTGGTTGAAGGACTATCCAATTGCGTACAGAGTCATCTGAACTATGCCCGTTGATCACACCTCTTGTGCCGTAGAAAATACAGAGCAGACTCCCCAGACTAATGTTCAATCTTAAAAGATTGAGCTTGGTCTGGTGATAGCCAGACAAGCCTTGGTGAGCAATATAACAAATGGTAGTGCATATATACCACTGATCAAAATTTGGACACATGAACTCATTCTTTTTCCCCATTTCAGAATAACAGTAAAGTCATCAAAACTTAAAAATAACACAAATGGAAGTATGGCAGTTACTGTAAGTAATAAGTATAGTAACCAAAAATGGTAAACAATTCAATCGTGATATATGTTAGACTCTTCAAAGCTCATGCACACTCTTCATGTCCTGGGATGCTTTTTAAACCGCTGTGAAGGAGTTTCCCTGCAATTGTTTTCTGCAAAACCTGTTCCAACTTCTCCATTTAAAAAAATATTGATTTATAATACATTTCTCGTAAAGACATGCGTAAGTATGTAGGCACCATTTTTAATGGTCTTGAATTGTAAAACCCACATTAATGGACTGCTATAACTGTAAATTGACCCTTTAATCCACTTTTCAGAATTTTGCACACTACCACTGGTGCAGAAAATATGTAATAGATTTCTACAACACCACACAGACTGTTCTTCTGCCCTCCACAATTAACATTAGCCCCACTTGGCCCATTACCCAGAGGCAGCACTCTTAACGAAGGTTTTAATTACTACACTGCTTTCAGTATGCTCCGTGAGATACCAGGAGCAAAAGAAGGTCACATACACATATATAAACAAACAAATGAGTGCACACACATCGAGAGACTTTAGGAACGCCATCAAGGGAGTCTTTCTCTTATTTTAAGGAAGTTCACTGTCTCCTTTAGTTGGTGCCTACTGAAGACAGTGCACTCGGAGTCAAAGATAGATAGACACACACACACACACACACACACACACAAACATGTTGGGTTTTCATGTTTTATGGGGACTTTCCATAGGCGTAATGGTTTTTATACCGTACATACTGTATATTCTATCCCCCTACACTGCCCCTGCCCCTAAACCTACCCATCACAGGAGACATTCTGCATTTTTACATTTTCAAAAAACATCACTTAGTCTGATTTATAAGATGTTTTCCTCATGGGTACCTAAAAATTTCCCCACGAGGATGAGGATTTCGGATATTGCCATGTTTGTGGGGACATTTTGTCCCAATAACGTAGGAATTACTAGTCCACACACACACACACACACACACACACACACACACACACACACACACACACACACACACACACACACACACACACACACACACACACACACACACACACACACACACACACACACACACACACACACACACACACACACACACACACACACACACACACACACACACACACACACACACACACACACACACACACACACACACACACACACACACACACACACACACACACACACACACACACACACACACACACACACACACACACACACACACACACACACACACACACACACACACACACACAACCAATGCAACCAATGACAATGAATCAAGCTATATTATATCCACAGCAAAACTTATTTTATGCTACAATTACAGATTTTTGTTGTAGGAGATCAACAGGAGAACAGGAGGTAGTTACATAACATACTGTTAATTAATTATCCATGAATTAATTACAACTTGTGGAGTAAAAACAAGACAAGTTTCATCCGACAGTGTGAGACATATTGGCACAGACATGACTGACTGAGACAAAACACACCGCTGATTGACATACAGTGGACTCCAAAAAGTATTTGGACATTTGAAATGCCTGAATTTCACTGCATTACATAAGGAAAATAATAAAAAATGATGCTTTCTCAGAACACTTTATTTTAAGGTAGGTGACGTACTTACACGTTACTACATGTACTTACTATAGTAATAACAGCAAATTATGCATAATTACAATGCTCCGATCAGCATTTTTGGGGCCGATCACCGATTACCGATCACCAAGATCATGATCTGCCGACTGCCGATCACTGCCGATCACAGAATGGCAGGGGAATGGCAATCTTTTATCTATAATCTTGCAGAGTTTGCACCATTTGTAGAAATGAAACTGACTCTAAATTAACTGCGTCAAGATCTTGAAGAACCACCAAGTGTTTATTTTAGAAAATGAGATAACTTAAGGCTACTGTGGGCCATCTTTCCCAAATAAATGTATATAATAAATGTATATAATTATCTCACCTAAATATTTGATCATGCAGTGCATTTTGTTTTTAAAAACAATTTTTCAGGTAGGTCTAACATTAGTATTGAGGTAAGAAATACTAAAGACATTTAATAAGAAATCAAATGTAAATTAATATTGGTCTTCCCTGAATAAATTAAATCAGATGAATCCTTACACTTAAGGTTGCAAAAGTTAGTCATTCAAGAGCAGTGAGTGTCATAAAGGTTCATCAAACAACACAAGACAAAGAGAAACTCAGAGACAGCAGCAGTTTATTCGACAGCTGTCACTTTAAGAGCGAACATGGATACGGAGTTGCACAAACGTTCACTCGCAAGTCACGACAGGGTTTACGTGCACACTCGTCAAGACGGTAATTTAGTACATACATTTGTGTGTACCGCCGATCAATCATCCCAAGGCGATTATCGACCGATCGAGATCGGTTGCCGATCAATCGGAGCACCCCTTATTACAAGTAACTAACACCAAACCAAACACTAACCCTAACTGTAACGCTATAGTAAGTATATGTAGTTGATTAATGAGTAAGTACAATGCTACGTCACCTTAAAATAAAGTGTAACCCTACATTTTTGCATTTACGTTTAACTAAGTTGTCAGGTGATTTTTTTAGTGAATCTTGTCAGGTTCACACAGGTTTTCCATTAAAGTAACCACACGTGTAATTCGGCACATTAACTATGAAAATAACGAAAAAATGTTTCACAACCACGAAGTGTCCAAATACATTTTAGGGGTGAATGTATCATGATACCAACTGTGCCAGAGGACTAACCTTAATCATTTGGGCCACGTAGCTCTCAGGCCCTGTGTACTCTGTGGGATCCTTCACCTTCACCAAGACCAGGAAGTACAAATAGTGCCACATGTTGTGCTCTGACTTGATGTGCTCCTCAAACGACACGGTCTTGTTATCAAACTTGTCTCTCTCAAGTCCTGAAGATAAGCAGATAATAAGAATGAATGGTTCTTCAAAGAAAGGCCATTCTGTCAGTCAAAATAATTTGTTTTCTTCATGGTATTCCACTGTTTATAGTCACAAAACTTTCCCCCACATCTGTTCTTCTCTACCATAGCCTTCATGTCCTCTTTAGTGGAGTAAATGTCACCATGATCATAGTTGAATCCATCAAATAAAAAGCCCTGTCACAGACTTCATATACAAATTCAAAGGCAGTCAGAGTAACAGAATGTGACAAAGCATGACATCTGCTTAGAGCCGCACCGCTGGCTAGTTCCAAGCCATTCTAAGATGTTTCTCTGGTGTGCAGATGTTGAAAAGACCTGCATTTAAAGCTGTGTTATTCCACAATTTTGTAGCATTTTATTTTTTGCACTAAAATAGACAAAATAAGTTTTGCTTGACCATTTTCTGCCCTCACTGTACCTTTAAAGTAACTTCTGCATGAGAAATAGACTGAAATCTTAAAGAGGGCCTATTATGCCCTTTAACAAAGTCTTGATTTAGTTTTTTGGGCTTACTAGAATAGGTGTTTATGATTGAATTAATGTTCAAAAAACATTATTTCTCACATACTTTACATTGTTGCAGAGCCTCTCTTTCCAGTCTGTTAGTAACACTTAGTTCTGGTATCTGTGAAACCCCTCATTCCAAAAAGCACAGTCTGCTCTGATTGGTCGGCTGGACCAGTGTGTTGAGACTGGTCAACCGCTTCGAGTGCGTTTTGGAAATGTTACGGTCCTTACCATAACCGCAAGTTTCAACACACTACTAACGCAACTCAACCAGGCCATGCACCTGTTTTTTTTTTTTTGTGAGTATGCCTTAGGCGGGGATTATGTGGGATATTGTGACGTGTATGTTCCTGGAATAAAATTCAAGACTACAAATCAAAGCATTTCAGTGAGTTCAGAAACAGTTTTACTGATATAGAGAATAACTCCCCTTGGATGGGACTTTGTAGGTTTGTAGACATTTTTCATGTTCAAACAGCAACATTACACACTAAAGAGAGTTTTTAAGCTTCATCACAGCACTCAATTTATTCCAGGATTCCCACATTGAGGTACAAAGAATATTCATATAAAATTGTGACTGAAAGTTTCATTGATTCGTTGAAAAGAACTGAACTGAAAAGACACAGGAAAGCCTGCTATTCATTTTGATTTAGATGGAAAAGAGCAGTTTAGAAATTCTACAAAATATAGAAGCAAACACTGTTATGATTAGCTAACCTCTGTAAATTAATCCTGTTTTTTTTTAATGTTCCCAATACATACCACAAATGAAGCAGGTGGTCTTCAGAATTTCTTCCTTTCTCTGTTTCTCACTCCTCAGGTCAGCGAAGGTGTCAATGATCACACCAAAGATGAGGTTCAATACAATGATGATGACAATGAAGAAGAACAAGAGGTCATACACGACACGTGCCGGGAACATGGGCTCCTGAGGAGCAACAGCAAGGGGGTTATAAATGAACATGTTACTTTATATATTTCAGAGGTAAGAGTTAAATATTACAAAATAAGACCTAAAGAACTAAAAAACGTACAGTTGTTTTTGTATCAAACTATTGATCAGCAGTTTTCAATCATTCCCAAAAAGACAGAACCTTTGAAGCAGCCGTGATTGATTTTGCAATGCTTCAAAGAATATAGAGCTCAGAGAGAGTATAAATGAAGGCAGGGGTCTGTAAAAGCATGATGTACAGATGCCTGCGGATTCCACTGCTTCAAACATGGATTATACTGACAATATTAGTGACGCGAGGAAGGATTTATTGGCGTATCTCATGTCTGAATGTGTTGCGTTGATGATATTCTGTTCACCTCTTTGGAGAGCTTGCGCAGAACATCTGCGATTCCTCCCCCGTTCCTCAGCCCATGGTTCAGAACCGTAATGATGCACATCAGCAGGGTGTCACACACACGCTCTGTACCATGCTCATCATTTTCTTCCACTGGGATGAACACACCCAAATATATAGACACAGATAACATAACAGTTTTAAACATTTACTATATATATATATATATATTCAAGAATATACCTAACACACACAAACACACACACACACACACACACACACACACATCTTTAGATTTCTACTTATCTATTCAGGTTTATAGATATATATTATATTTTTATTTATATATTTAGACTTATAATTACATATTCAGATTAATTACATTATATTCAGGATTTTTACTTATTTATATAATTAAAAAAAAAAATTCAGCTCTATAACTATATTTTTACTTTAATATTTATTTATTTAGATTTATAATTATTCAGAATAATAATATATATTATTCTTTATTATATATTTCTTATACTTTAAATACTTAAATTTTAAACTAAGCATTCAGATTTTATATATCGACCTGCTCCATTAATCAATCATTCCATTTATTTATCTATCCATCACATGCAAATAACAGGGATTTTTACTAGTTGTCTCAGACTTTTGGATTCCACTGTACTGTATATACACAGTTTGAGAAGGACAACAGACTTTAATTTTTTTTTTTTTGCAGGAGCAGAGACTAAGGAAAGACACCAACAAAGTAAGAAAGACGGGAAGATTGAAGAAAGGAGCGTGGAAAGGTAAGTAAGGAATAAGCGAGGGACAGAGAGAAATGGGAGACAGTGAGGTAGAGGTCAAAGAAAGAAAGTGGATGAGAGCGTATAAGAAAAAGAGAGCGCACGTGTTGATATCAAGAAGCGCAGGTGATCTTTAAAGACTCACAGGGCAAAGCAGAACAAAGCAGCACATGAGTCATCTCTTCAACACACACACACACACTCTCACGGGTCATCTCATCACCTTAACCTTTATAATAGATACACAGGACCAGCCTTTGACAAACATACACTTCAAAAAACCATTAACACACACACGCACACACAAATCACATGACATGCCACCAGTGGAAAAAGTATATAAAAATTATGCTAAAGCTTAACATCTAAAAAGTTTCCAAATACATTTTAATTTTATACAATATTAGAGTTTTATCATTTAAAAGCTTTGTGTAAAATCTTTTGCTTGAAAAGTGTGCTCGTGCTCTTGAACTAAATGGCAAATTTGTTTTCTATTTCAAGGACATTCATAGATTTTATGTATGGTCTAACACAATTTTTGGAGGCCGCTGCCACTGTAAAAACAAATACAGATGTGACTTACCGTGATGAGGACTAAAGGGGGAGTTAGAACAGGGTTCACTCAGACAGCCCACAGACTCCTTCACATTTGGCCTTGCTAAAAAACAAAACAAACAAATATTCATCAGTTAAATTGAGTTTTTTGGCAAAAATTTCAAAATTTGCATTCATAGCATGCGTTTGTGAAATCAAAAGTTTTATTTGATTTAGTTTATTTGTCATATTTATTTCACTTGAAGATCATCTACCAAGTTAAAAGTGTTTTTTTTCACAATAGAAAGGCTTTATTAAATCATATTTGTATTCCAGTGTATGCGTGTGCCCTTTTTGTCCCCAGTGCCTGTGCAGTGCTGCAGTGCACAGAGGAAGTGATTACATAAGGGAGTGTGGCCACTGCTGGGTTATGCAACTGGTGCCATGTGCTAGCAGGTCCTCTCCATCTCAACAAAGCTACATGGCCATGTGTGTTCATATAAACACATACACAGACGCAAAAATCTTCACCTTCACGCATCCACATGTGGCACTGAGTACATACTAAATTCATCCCAGATGTGGTAAACTCACTAAAAGAGACATTTTACTGCTCTTCATACTAAGTCGTTTTCACATCCGATACGCAGGGTTGCACATTAGCACATGATAATGACTTCACCCCTGCAGAACATTTGGGAAATATGAAACGAAAGATCAAAACCGCAAGTTCTCCACAATGTGCAGCTGGAAAGATAGGAGGCCATTAAAGCAAAGAGCGTGACGGGGACATCATGTATACTTCATGCTTACTTAAAACAGGGAGGCGGTCTACTTCCATAAGGAAGTCATCTTTAAAGAAGAGGAAGCCCACAATGGAAAAGAGGTAGACCAGGATGATAGCCAGAACAGCTGTGAGGAAGATGGAGCGGCCGTTCTTCGTCACACTCCTCATCACGTTTAGGAGTGTTTCCTCTCTACGCACAAGATCAAAGAGCTAGAGAAGGAGAACGAAAGAAAGAGGAAGATGTTAAACAAACATGTTTACAAAATTACACAATTATAAATATTAAATTGTTTAAATTATCATTGTTTTAAAGCCAAAATAAATTAATACACTTGCATAGAATTACATTAAATGGTAGCAATGTAAAAAACACTGTTCTTTTGAACTTTCTATTCAACAAAGAATCCTGAAAAATGGTATCACATTTTCCACAAAAATATTAAGTAGCACAACTGTTAATTAATGATAATTTTGTGAACACCAAATTACAATGATTTTTGAAGGGTCACGTGACACTAAAGACTGGAGCAATGATGCTGAAAATTCAGCTTTGCAATCACAGGAATAACATTTTAAAATATATAAAAAAAGAAAAGTGTTATTTTAAATTGTAATATTTCACAATATTACAGTTTTTTGAATTTTCTGATCAAATAAACGTAGCATAGTGAGCATAATAAACGTTAAAAAACATTAAAAAAAAATCTGTAATGTGTATACATTTTTACAATAATAATAAAAAAAAAATTATTTCTTACTGATAAAACTAGCGCATTCAATAGAATAAAATTAATTGTAACTAATCTCATAGTTTCTGGCCAGTTTTTAGAAGCCAAAAAAATTATAATAATAATAGTAAATGTGTTCAATTATTGTATTAACTATTTAATTCTCTCAAAGTAGGCATCTCTGGACTGTGGACCAAACCCCCCAACCCCCCCCCCCCCCCCCCAACCCTGAATGAAGCCATTAATTTTCATTTATAGAAAACAATTCTATTGCAAAAGGTGTGAAGTCATACCAGGATACTGTAGAAGAACTCATGTACGAACAGACCCAGCATGCACACAATGACGTAACTGACGTGCAGAAGGAAGAAGATGTCCATGATAACTGCTTTGTACCCTCGTGTGAACGTGCCCTGGTTCCCCACAAAACTAACCAGGAACACGATTTTATTCAGCAGCTGTGAGAAGACATTAGAAGATAACACTACCCGACACCAATAGCATCCTTACAATCACAAACATCCTTCAATTCAAACACTTTTCACACATAGCAAATAAAAACAATGACAAATGCAAATAATGTAATGTCTTTGATCTTGAAATTAGCTGATGATAAATAAATTGCAGCTCATATAAGTTTGCATATAGTGCAGGTATTGAAGATCGGATTTATATTAATTTTGCGAAGACACATTTATATGGCAAAGTGTAAATAGAACAGTTTAGACAAATCGGATAGCTATCTGATAAGTAAACATGCTTGAAGTGACCACGTGTCAACAGGCCTTAAGTGAATTTTGGTGCAAATTCATGTCACTTGGTAGAAGCTAGTCAGATTAGGCAGACGCCAACATGGACAGTTGCGTGACATGCCCTCATCCTCAAAACCATGAGCAAGGTGAAAGAAAATATACACGTCTCACTTGCAGCGAGGATAAACATGGTTTGTGGCGACCACTAGAAGACGTGGCGAGTGGCGTCTAGTATAACAGATCCTAGACTCCTAGAATCTGTTTCAGCACATGTCTCTGTTGGTCCTTCATGTGGTGCCATAATGGCTGAGGAGACGCCAGCTTGAACAGACGCAAACAGACTGACACAACAGAGGGACGTGTCAGCAGTTTGAAGGCTGGAGCTCCCGTTGGCTGAGAGGGAGGCATGAAATCTCTCTCATTTTTTATCTGAACGCACATCAAGCACATCAGCCGCTTCTGTCATCATAACTGACATTGATGCAAAATGGCAACACTAGATCCTCTGCTGCCATCTTTCATATTTAGCCAGATATCGAGCGTCTTTTTGTAATTAATAGGTATTAACGATTAATCACCGAACATGAGGTGTAAGTGGCTGGTCTTTACTAATAGGAGTTCGGTGGGTTTATAATTGTAAAATACACTTTGACATTTAATCAATTCACAGACGCCAAACACTGACGGGCTAAATGAAGTGTGAATGGTTTTATAATGAATTTGCCTTACGTTGGCAGCCCCCAGAAGCAGCAATGTGGGTCCTAAGCCCAGCGTGTAAATAGAGCGGAAGATGACGGTGACCAGGAACGCCAGGATACCTCCACGCCGGGGAAGAACGAACAGTGTGAAGGTGCTCACGACCACTGCCACCCACAGCAAGACGGACAAGAATGGCGGCAAGATACCTAACAGACAGAACAACCACGAACTGCGTGAAGATTTTTGGGTGAACTACCACTTTAATTAATGCCATTATGATTTTATTACCCTTTGAAATCAATTATTCACAAATTCTGTTTTCCATTTTAAATTTCCTGGATTCCATTTGAATGGTTTAATTAAACATTAATAATCAAAAAGGATAATTTAATAATTAGTCCTGTCAAATTGTTTAATTGCAATTAATCGCATCCAAAATAAAAGTTTGTTTACATAATATATGCGTGTACTGTGTATAAATATTATGTATATATAAATACACTCATGCATGCATGTATATGCTGTATTTACATATTTATATAATTTATATTATATATAAATAAATATTTTATATATAAATTTAACCTTTTTTTCTTAAATATATAAATGAATGAGTGTGTATTTATATATACACATAATAATTATACACAGCAACTGAAATGGGTTTTATTTTTTCAGAAATTCTGTGTTCAAAAATAAAAAAAATCTGGATTTTTATGATTTAATACAAATGTATTATCAAAAACTATGGTAATCAAATGAAAGCATAAAAATGTATAAAACAATTAAAGAGGTTTAATTAAAATCAGTGATACACCTTTAAAATAATGTTTTAAAAATGTTTTTTATTATTATTACTTTAAATGTACATTCTACTGTACAATATATATTTGTCATAATTTTGTCGATTCAAATTACACCAACTCTTTATTTTAGCAGTGTGTAGTGAAAAGCTTTGAGTTCCTGTGTGTATTTACAGATAGTTTTTATTAAATGAAAAGTTTATGTGAAACATCACAAAAACACTACGTCATGTGTGCTTGAGTATGTGTAATATTCACAGACACTAGTCCATATGAGATTTGATGTGTACTTTTGATTTGCTCATCCGATTTTTGCTAAATTCAGTGACATGTTAAACAGTAATTTCTTTTATATGAATGGATTTTCTGTGCCGCTGAAATCATAGGGCCATAATTATGCAACCTTTTAGACATCAAAAATCAAAGCCATACCTTCATCTCCATCATCTCCAAATGGGTAGAAAAGAGCCACAGCCAAGTTGATTAACACAGCCATGTTAAAGGAGATACTACCCCATAGAGATATATGTTTTGACACCCAGAAAAGTGGTGCATTATCTGCAAACACACACCAAAACATCAGTACAATAACTCTGGCACAGACTCAAACTGGTGATAAATTGTTACATTTGTTTTTAGCGCAAAGTAAAACAACCCACTTCTTATTTTCTTCTGCCACCTCATCTCGTTGTAGAGGTCATCAAACTGCTGGAAGAAGTCATTGACCTTGCTGCCCTGGTCGTCTCGCTCTGTGGTGGTGAACACACGCACTTTTGATTCTTCTGTTAAGTACTCACAGATGTTGGGCACAGGAAACACGATTTGCTCCATTGTGCGATCATGACGAACAATCTAAAAATTTGAAGAAAGAAACATTGGGAAGATCAGTAATAAATCATGTTTAACTGATACACTTTGACTTAAATTTCTGATAAAAGCATTCATATATAAATAGGACTTCAAATATGTCATATTGAAGCCACAGAAAAGCCATAAAGTGAAGCAGTTATCTTCTTAAACTCTCAAATTGTCGTACCTCTATCTGAGCAGTGTGGTTGGCGTAGTGTCTGAGCGCTGCCTCTCCCTCGATGCTGGGGTCTGGGCCAGGTTTCAAACTCTGCTGGAGGTTTTTTTTGTGGCGTGCCAACTGATCATAAAAAAAACAAAACACTTCATTCAACACAACAGATTCCGAAACCGCAGCTCCATATCAGGGTAATTCTTCAACTATGGCCACTTTTGGGGCCTCATTTATAAACGTTGCGTACGCACAAAAGAAGGTGTACGCCACTCTCTACGCAATAATTGGTATTTATAAAAAGCAAACTTGACGGGAAAATGTGCGGTCCTTCACGCAAGCTCTGACCCAGGCGTACGCACAAAAACGGGTGAAATGAGAAATGGCGACACCGTCGGCAGATGGAAGAAACACGTGAAAGTGGTTGAAACTGTAGACCGTTGTGTAAAAGAAATGGCAATACTGCCTCTCACAAATAACTTGAAGACTTCACAAAGCAAGTATTACAATTAACAGCCTACACGAACACCCGTTTGATCGATCTGCAGTGTAAAACAAACAAAATCAAACAAAAATTACAACAGAAATGCAAAAAAAAAAAAAAGTGAAATATGTTCTGCAACAATATTGGCATGTTATGCAATTCATCCTCATAAATAATATGGTAAACAGAACGAAATAATGTACAAAACTGATATTCTCGTCAATGTGTCCGTCTGACGGAGCAGATATAGATGCAATTAGATAGACAGATAGATAGATAATTAGGGAGATATATAGATAAATAGATAGATAGATGTATTAATTGTCCACTGGGGAAAGTTGTTTTCATAGTAAAAATTTCTTCATCAGCTACGGAATCATGGTATTCATGCAAATGCCTTTAGTTTGTTTTATTTTCGATAAAATAACATATGACGTATGTCTCAACAATTCAGAAAGCTGCAAGAAATTACATTTGCACTAATTTATTTCCCATTTCCACGTAGATAATAGGGATAGGGATTAACAGGGATTCCCCAATAATTGCCGCCAGTCTCTCATCAAGAGGGGTCAGCTCCGGTGTCCCGGTTCCCCCACCCGTGGCAGACACACTCTGGCGATGGAGCGCTAGACGCTTTTTTGCCTCGACTTTGATGTCCGACCATTTCTTTTTTTTTTCGGCCACGGTCCGAGGTTGTGAGGCTAAAGCATTTACGGCGTCTGCAACCTTTTGCACCTCAAGTGCCTTTTTGGCATAAGTAATGCCCACACGGTCCCCTCCAAAAAATATTTTTCTCCTCTTTTACACCTCGTCCTATGTTTCATCCGTACGCCACTTCTGACGCAAATCCTACGCAAAGTTTTATAAATGAGGCCCCTGGACTTTAAAAAAAAAGGTCCAGAATTCTGTCATTTTTGCGCATTCCAACATTCCAACACAGTTTCATTTTCACCTCATCTAAAATGATGCGTTGAATTTTATAACATTGTTTGATGAAAATGACAAATGTGGAAGTGACATTTCTGGAATAAAATGGCCACTATTGATAAAAGTCTTGATACATTTAATTTAATATCTATAATTTTTATGTATGCTAAATACACAATTAAATAAAAGCAGAATGGACAGGAACGGTGGCAAGACACCACCATACAAAAATAATGTCACACACACACGCACGCACGCACGCACACACACACACACACACACACTGATTATCTCTTCATCACAGCACCTGTTAGATGGTGGGATATATTAGGCAGCAAGTGAACATTTTCTCCTCAAAGTTGATGTGTTAGAAGCAGGAAAAATGGGCAAGCGTAAGGATTTGAGCGAGTTTGATAAGGGCCAAATTGTGATGGCTAGACGACTGGGTCAGAGCATCTCCAAAACTGCAGCTCTTGTGGGGTGTTCCCGGTCTGCAGTGCTCAGTATCTATCAAAAGTGGTCCAAGAAAGAAGCAGTGCTGAACCGGCGACAGGGTCATGGGCGGCCAAGGATCATTGATGCATGTGGGGAGTGATATAATGTGTATTTATGTGTATATAATTTATGTATATCATTTTTTTGTATTTTTTTTTTACACAGATTATGACTGTCCCTCATTTGTAGCATTATTTCCACCACATCAAACTAGTTATATATATATTTATGTCTATAAATATTTTTATGTTAGTGTTCTTGTTTATCAAGAGATGAAACGCGACATGTGAAGAACATAAAGAAAAAAAAAGAAAAAAATATCACTTGAATACAGACTATTTTTATCTGCGTCATTTCCAATCATGTTTTAATTTTTTTGTCATGCAACAACTTTTTTTTAAATGTGCCTTTTTTTTTCATGTAAAATAATAATCTCTCAATTAGTTGCATAATATAAATAACATTTCACAAAATAAGCATTGAAATGGTTTATGTTTATCTTATTTTGTTTAGATCGTCTTCTAACATGCAATAACACATTTTTTTTAATGGATTTTCTTAGTTTAAAGTCTGGCTTTGGGATAATGGTACATCAATACACATTTGAAAAATATCACAACAAAACGTCACATAACAAAAAGAAAAAAAGCTATAATTTGTTCATTTGAATTAAAGTCAACCTCTAAGACAAAGTGCTTGAAGTTGCAGGAACACCATTAATCTATTAGTGACACATTGGTGACTTGACTAACACAAATCACATTAGCGATTTAGAAGTTTCATAATGCCAATGCAACCCCTGGATGAGTCAATTCATAAGCGGTCAGGCCTGATCAACCTGATTACTTCAAAATCAAAACATTTTAAGATGAGCCCACGCAAAGGAACTCAGATGTTTATCTCAATGACTGAACACCCGCAGCAATGGGGCCAAGATGCATTAGTGAGACAACAGCATCCAGAGACAACCTAATCAAAAACAGTGCTCTGAAAATCATTTCCAACAGATGACGGGATCAAAGGGCAATGAACAATCCATAACGCTCTGCAAGATCCAAGCAATTCATTTAAGTAAAGAACCATTTCTTTAAAAAAACCAAGGCACATTATACATAAGGAAGGCTGCTCAATCTATTGAATCAAACTACTTACTTTTCTATTTAGTATCTAACCCGTAACCAGTCTCTCAACCTCAAACAAGGACACGTCCTTGAGACAAACAAGCAATCATTCCACACCCTCGGCTTCCCTTTATCGCATAATGGCCTTAACACAGTAAATAGGAGCGAGGGATTTACATGCTCGTTTTCTTACAGGCTGAAAGAACACAAAAGATGTGCGCATTGAGACACTAAGAAGGTGAAATCACTGTCTCCTCACCGAGGTCTAAGCCAACAATGTTTACAGTGTTCTTTTCATTTCAGATCAAAGCTAACATCAGGAATCTGTTTATAAGAGCAGGAAGAGAGCAAGACACGCATCAGAGAGCTAAACTGACACCAAATAATGTCATTTACTTTGTCATGTACCAAGTAAACACAGGAGGATCTTGTATTTGGCAGTTGTTTTTTCAGCACTGTAGCTAACAAGCAACCACGCCAACAGTGTGGTTTAAATGTATTTTTGTTTGCTCAGCAAAGCAAAAAAAAAAAAGCCCATGGGAATGTTCTTTGTGAAAAACGTTTACAGTATCATCATTCAGTGTAACTTTCTGAGGTACAAAGTATACACACATTCCTACGTGACAATCAAAGAATATTTACAGCGCGTTCTCTCATGAACATAAATTCACATGTTAGATCAAACAAGCTAAATGCCTTGGTGAATAAAATTGTTTAAATAGAACATATATTTGTGCCCGAAACTGACATTTCAAACCATCTGCATCATTATGCAAGTACATGAATCTACATAAAAATAAAAATACATTTAAAAGTCTGAAGCAAACGTGACTTGGACTTGTTTCTTGTTTTTGGTCGTGGTTACCGCCACAATGCTAGGGTTTTATGGGCCCTGCCCCAAATGGCACACTTCATATGCACTTTTGGTCTTGTGGACTTACAATGGCTGCCGCGTGCGCATGTCCGTTAAGTCCATGAGACCTTAGGATGTCCAATTTGTCATTTTAGGTTTCAGAAGGGTGCTCGCGATCACCCCTTTGCAGTCAATATGAGTAATTGATGCACACTTTTGCCGAGCCCGCACTGAAGCGAGCTCCACAACAGACTTCTTCCCGACATTCAAAGCAGCATTATGTCACAAAAGTGCAGACTCGTAGGAAGACCGCAAGTGTTTAGAGTGCCATTTGGGACAGGGCCATGGATGGTTTTTAGCATGTTGCCATGCTGTTTCTGGGTGGGTACTTACAAGAAAACTTCAAATTCTAAGTATGAACAAAATATTGATATACAACTGTAAAAGTGACACTTGCCTTAGCAAACACAACTAATTAAAAATACATTTCAATAATCATTAATAAATGTACATGTTCAATAATGTACATGTCGCTTTTTACAAGACGTAATATAAGTTTCAGGTGTCCCCAGAATGTGTCTGAAGTTTCAGCTCAAAATACCCCACAGATCATTTATTATAGCATGCACAAAACACCCCTTTTTGGGTGAAATCAAAAACATGCTATTTTTGTGTGTCTAACTTTAAAAGCCACTGGGCTGCTGCTCCACGCCTCCCTTTCCAGAAGAGGGCTGTGCCTTTATAGGTTGTGCCCTGGATACTCCGGCAACAACAAAACAGGAGAAACAGTATGGGGCCATTTCCACAGAGTGCGTTTTTGCTTTCCACTGCGCTGCTTTTCCATTTTTTTCTGTTAAAATGCGCTAGACGGACCTTGAATTTTTTTTCTCCCATTCGGGGCCATTTACACACAGTGGAAAACACAAGGTATCAAGACATACTTTTTAAAAGTTAAACTTCTTTTAACTTTAGCGCTGCATTTTTAGAACACTGTTTCCTGTGCGAGCCAATGTAAAGATTTGAGACACGAGTGCAATGGTCAATCATGTCTGTGTAGCGCGTTTACATAGAAAAGCAATGGAAAAGTAGCGCAGTGGAATGGAAAAACGTGTTCTGTGTTTATTGATACAGCCAACAACAGATAATTTATGTTTATCATGTAGTTGAGACATTCTTGTGTTTCCACTAGCTGCTCTAGTGAGGAGATAAACATGGCGGACGGTGTACAGTTCACTCAAGGGAGGATCTAATAAGGCAGATTCTGTCACCAGTCATGGGCGGGGCCTTTTCCAATGTGACGGTACAATGTATAGAAAATGTGAACGACTCATTGTTTATGATTTATGGGGAATATAAACAAAGGAGTAGGTGGATTTTCACAATTATAGGGTGGTTGTGTACACACACTGCCGACATTAATGTTCAAACAACATCTAAACGTGAATTTTGCATATTAGGTCCTCTTTAAAGTAATTCCTGTTTTTTTCCTCAGTGTCAGTGAAATTAGAAGATAAGGGATTATTCCTTTCTTTTGACTCCCTCTCCTTTCTCTGCTTGACTCTTATGTCCTCAGCCCTGTTTGTTTTCTATAAGTGAGAATCTACACAGGAAAATGAAACTGACAAACATTGTGCAGATGATCCAAGTGAAGTAGAATCTAGATCATATCGCCATAGGCTAGTGTTTCTCAAACCGTTGTCTATCTAAAATAGCCACAAGGTAAAAGAGTTTTAAACAACAAATCTCACTGAAAACTATGGAAAGAGTTTCCCATAAGAAATATTATTCCAGCAAAGCTAACAGTAAGAGAGCACTTGCACTCGAGTTCTCTCTCGCTCGACTGTGTGATGCGATATGTGTTTAAAAAAAACGAGATAGATGAACACCTGAAGTTATGTCATGTCATTATGAAAGCAGCCAGTTAAGACAGAAATAAACTGTTTGGCAGATGGCTGAGCCTGTCAAGAAAGCGCGTGGAAGTGAAAGTGAAGACAGAAACTGGGAAATGCACAACTTGATTGAGGATTTCCTCACAAGAGGCCTTAACCCTTTTTCAGAGGGATTTTTTTAAATGGCAAAAAACATGTGGATGGCCATATACTACTCTCAAACTTTAAATATGACTATCTAATCCTCCGTTATCGTCAGTAGGTTTGTGCTTTTAACAGAGCTTGCAATTTGTTATGACTCAATGTACAATAATGCACCAATCAAGCCTTCAACACATTACAAACATTATTTTGTACTGATAGAATCATGCAATTGACCCTGATTAGTTATCATAACCTGTTAAACATTCGGTTTTATTGGTTTAACAAAGCAAAATGTAAATCTTTCTAAGTACCCCTTACATAAACACAGACCTGACCAAACCAGAATCACTGGTGTAGCTCACAATGGCTATGTTTACATGCAACCATATAATCCATAAGTAAATGGATTGACGGCTCAAATGGCCTGAAAAGCCTTCATGTAAAAAGCTTGATCCGAATTAAATTTCAATCGGATTGAAAGGGGTGGTTTATTCCTTTTCTAATCTGATTGAGAACACTTGATCGTACTGAAAACTACAACTGAAAGGACTGCGTATGTGCAAGGACGTAGAAATAGCGTAATGACGTATGACGTGTGATACGAGTTGTTCTTCCTGTTGAATAAAGTGTCATGTAAATGAGTGTGCCGTCATTCTAAAATTATCCCTTCACTCAGCCTCTGTGAAGTGGAGCAGGACCCTGTCCCATCAGTCCTTGTTTCAGATTCTCATCTACAGACAACTGGTTTTGGGCGCGGGATGGGGCATTTTTACTGCATGATAAATATAAGCAGCATGGCAAAGTGGTTCATACGCTCATTGTCTCCAAATTATGACCAGAAATGGATAAATATTAAAGGGGTTATGAATTGAGAAATCAACTTTGCCTTGAGCCTTTGCTATATAAAAGTTCATCATGATATAAGAATATCCTGCAAGTTTCAGAGCTGAAGACTTCCTTGTTAGTCAAAGAAAAGCTTCTATAGACACCAGGCCCAGAAAACAATCGATCTCAGAATATGTCGACCACTGACCTAGTAGGACACAGAAACACCGCCTCAAGCCCGCCCACCGACTCGTGGAGCTAAACGGGTCGCGCTACCGAGCAATAAACATGACGGTTCCAGCTCACGTGCGCAAGACATTGAGCGTTTGTTCGCTTCATTTCACCACGGAATCGGTTGTAAACAAGATACATGTTGACACTGGATTTGCAGACATATTGAGATTAAAACACAATGCTGTACCTTTTATATTGGATCCGACAGGAATGGTGCAACACACTTATGTGAGTAAAACATGTTTTTTTATATGTGTTAGTATTGCATTGTTACAGATCGTTTGAAATCTATTGATTACATACCTTAGCACGCGGTCACAGGCTGGAGAATCCTCTATTCGAAGTGTTATTGCTTCATTTGTGATCATACCCGGACCTGTAACGTTATGGGCCAGAGCTCGGACTTGACTTTTTTAAAAGCCCAACGTCCCCGGGGCTATGTGTTTTTCAGCCTGCCGACGGGCTCTCTTAAATAGTGAAATAACATTCCTTTCTTGCGCGCGCACGTGTATGCGTGTGTGTATGTGTGTACGGTTCGCGGTCCTGTGTCCTGTGAGCGTTTCCCCAGACGCTTTCAAAACAATTCCCACATGTACTGAGGGGAGCTGAAGCACATTAAATATGCAAATCTTATCCAATCCTAGCCGTGGGCATTTACTTCCAAGTCTTCAGTGCGGCACACCCATCAAAATTGATCGTATTTCAGAGAGCCTCAAAACCAAGGCAATTACTTATTCATTATGATGTTTTTGAATGTAAAAACCATGCGAACGTCATAAGTTGACCTCAGACAACAGTATAAATTTTTTTAAAAAGCCAGTTCATGACACCTTTAAGTCTGCTGTTCAAAATAAATAAAGAACCAATGTAGGAGAATAGTTATTATACGCAAACAGCAGGAAACTTTGCATATTTTCGCACATCAAAAAATCTATTCCGATTTGAAACTTGTGACATACAAACTCGCACATCAACCCCATCACTTTGTTTAACGTTCATGTAAACACTACATTCAGATTCATCAATCGGAATGAATTCAGGCCGATTGAAAGAAAAGTTGTGCATGTAAACATAGCCAGTGTTTTGCAGTAAACATCTAAATCTTACCTGATGGGCCAGGATGTAGATGTTGTGGCCAACATCTTTAGGTGTGATCTGATCTGATGTCTCTTGATCAATCTCACTCTCTTCTCCTTGAACGTAAGCCTCCTTCATCACATCAACCTGTAGATGTGACATCAGAACATAACTGCATTTACGGCACAGAACAGACATGTTTAGGCTGATAGCAGATGATCTAAACTATATTTATTAATTGCACATCAGACCATCCAGGTACTAAGAGTGGTGATATACAGTATCATCCAACAGCAGCACTGTTGTATGATCTTGATGAGCTCACCAGTTCATTGGGTCTCATCTTGTACAGGATCTTCTCTGCATTCTCGCTGTCATGACGACTCTCCATGATGGCCAAGAGAAGTTTAGAGGCATTGTTCTGATTGTTCATTGAAAAGAAAAGAGCATTTGAAGATTAAATTACCGTTAAGGAAAAAATATTCACACAATTTCCTCCTAGAGCTAAAAGCGCAGATGTTTTTACATGCCAAATCAAAAAATTTCAATGCTTCAAAACATTTTGTTATCTGTAAAATTGTATTATACATCAATTGCCTCCTAATTCAAACAACGTGATTAACGGCAAACAAACAAGTACCTTCAGCTCCAGTACAAGGTCAAGCCGGTTCATTCCCAGCGGATCAATTGGATTCACAATGAGCGCAATGATTATGTCAATGCCGTTTGACTCATGCCTGGCTATGCATGACTGCGGAGGAGGAAATACACAAACTATGATCTCAGCCTATTATTCATTAAGTATTAGACATGTAGAAAAAAATTATTTTTGCATATTTAATAAAGCTAGAAATAAGTTCAGAAATGCAAACACTCGGACTCCATGTGGAAACTGATTTGTCCCTATTTCCCAATGACAATGATACCTGGTTTTCATGGCAAGGACCCTGGCAGTACTCTGTGATGGTCTCAAGTGTTTGTATGACCAGGTCTACATTCCTCTCATTAATGTAGAGGCCCAGCAGCCCAAGTCCTCCCGTTGTGCTGCCACAGATACAGTCAAGAAATTGCAACGTCTCACACACCAGGTTATAATTGGTTTTGTTGCTCTGATCTCTCAGAAAGTTCTGTATACAAGAGAAAAAAAAGATTTGGACCAACAACTCAAGTCGAGTCCTGAGTGGCAGTAATTGGTATCTCAATTCAGACAGACTCGTCCATAACTAGGTTAGGCGGCCCTTGAGATGTTTATCTGCACAGCAAAAAAATTTACTTTTCAAACATCAAGGTGCTTTTTGTTCTCACAATGGAAAAACACTCATTTAAAGCCCTATGATTTTTGACACTGTAAAGGCAGCGACACTGGTTTTCACTTCTATGCAAACTATGCCCCATCTCATCCTGCAGTGTTTAACGCAAGTAAAACGCTAAAATGGTTTACAGCCAAACAAACTAAAGCGGAGCAAAATTGGACCAATAAAAATGATAGAAGATTTGCATCACCTACCTGCAAATCCCTGTTGTGATTCTCACAGAGCAGCTGAAGGAAGCGAAGGATGGGTTTCATGATGGTGATGGCCTGGCTCATCTGTGTCTCCTCCACCACCTCCTCCGTACCGTCCACTCCCGACCCCATCGGCTCCATCTCGGGGTCCAATTCCCGGCGAAATATGCTGTAGGCCTTTGAGGTGACCGAGGAGGCATCTTTAAGCTGACCCCGCATCTCTTCTCTGAGGTGCAAGGAGTCTCGTACTTCATAAGACAAGAAAGAATGAACTTCAGATTATTCAATTGTTACAGAACCAGTGTTATTTTAGCATCATCTTAAATTGATAGCAATATCTTTTATTAGCTTTTATTTTTATATTTTCACGTTTACGTATAAATTTACTTTTTTAAACCAAATTTTAAATTGATTGAAAGTGATTTCGTCAGTTTTATTACACCATAATCCCCCCTTAACCAAATTTTACACTTGGCACAATGCAGACAGGAAAGTACCATTCTCCTGGCAAACACAAAATCCAGACTCGTCCATCGGATTGGTCTGTAGCTATTGACTAAGTAGAAAATTGGTGACTTCTGCGTACTGTGTGCCTCAGCATGCGCTGACCCCGCTCTATGATTTTATGTGGCCTATCACTTCGTGGCTGAGTTGCTGTTGTTCCCAATTGCTTCCACTTTGTTATAATACCACTAACAGTTGACGGTAGAATATTTCGTTCTGAGGAAATTTCACAAATGGACTTATTGCACAGGTGGCGACCTATCACAGTACTACACTTGAATTCACTGAGCCCCTGAGAGCGACCCATTCTTTCACAAATGTTTGTAGAAGCAGTCTTCATGCCTATGTGCTTGATTTTAGACACCTGTGGCCATGGAAGTGATTGGAACACCTGCATTCAGTGATTTGGAGGGGTGTCCCAATACTTTTGGCAATATAGTGTAGCTTCAATAACTGACAAATTATTGTACAATATACTGATTAAAGGGTTAGTTCACCCAAAAATGAAAATTCTGTCATTAATTACTTACCCTCATGTCATTCGACACCCGTAAGACCTCCGTTCATCTTCGGAACACAAATGAAGATATTTTAATTGAAATCTGATGGCTCTGAAAGGCCTCCATTGGCACAATGGCACTTTACACTCTCAAGACCCTTAAAAGGTACTTAAGACGTCGTTAAAAAGTCCATCTCACTACAGTAGTTCTAAAATAACTTTATAAATCGGCGAGAATAGGTTTTGTGCACAAAAAAACCCTAAATAACGACTTACATAGTGATGACGATTTCAAAACACGGCATCATGAAGCTTCGAAGCGTTATGAATCAGCGAGTCGAATCAGCAGTTTGAATAGCCAAATTTCAGCAGTTTGGCGGTTTGACACGCGATCCGAATCATCATTCGGCTCATTGATTCATAACGCTTCGAAGCTTCATGATGCCGTGTTTTGAAATCGTCATTACTATGCAAGTCGTTATTTAGGGGTTTTTTGCGCACAAAAACTATTCTCGCCGATTTATAAAGTTATTTTAGAACTACTGTAGTGAGATGGACTTTGTAACGACGTCTTTAGTACCTTTTAAGGGTCTGGAGAGTGTAAAGTGCCATTGTGCCAATGGAGGCCTTTCAGAGCCATCAGATTTCAACTAAAATATCTTCATTTCTGTTCCGAAGATGAACGGAGGTCTTACGGGTGTCGAACGACATGAGGGTAAGTAATTAATGACAGAATTTTCATTTTGGGGTGAACTAACCCTTTAAGTTCTCTTCAGCATACTAAAGAACATACCAATTCAAAGTCATCCATAGTAAGTTGTAGGTATGTACTTCTATTGAGAGAAATACATTTTTTGTTGTTTTTGGATATATATATATATATATATATATATATATATATATATATATATATATATATATATATATATATATATATATATATATATATATATATATATATATATATATATATATATATATATATATATATATATATATATATATATATATATATATATATATATATATATATTCAGGCACATTTGAATCTTATTATTCAAAACTCAATTGCCATGTAACTGTCAACAATACCTCTTTATCAAACAATCATGTCTTTTACACTACACAGTTTGACACTGGGCAAATTTGAAATCTTTCCTCTCTCAATGAGAAGTGTTAAATAAAACACTGCTTTTTAACAGCAGGCCTTTGATAAAGTGCCAGCCACCCCTCACATGACCTCATGTGACAGAGGATATGGAGCACAGCAGCTGAATTGGGGACAGATACTATTCATATTCCTGATTGTCCCTTCATTTACGATGCCTCAGGCCTGAACTGTACTCACATGTATAGCTATGCATTAAGACACACTTGTTTGTGATATACAGGCTATTCACAGGACCAATGACATACTTCTAGTTCAGACGTAGCTTATCATTTAGAGAGTCTAGGTCGTTTTTTTTTAGGACTAAACATGATAAAGCAGAACACTGCAATTAGGACACATCTCTATTTTCAGCAAGAGCCTAAAAGTGATTTCGAAAGGTTTATTTTTAGGCTTTCAGACATCACACCTGGTTTGTGGTCTTTTGGGGCCTTCCTTTGTTGGTGATACAGATAGTAAAAAAAAAAAAAAAAAAGATTTTTCAGTTATTTTACTTAGATTCCAGAGAGAGTTTGATGTTTAAATGCAGCATCTTAATGAGTATATACAAAAAATGTCCATAGCCCACAACTGTTAAAAATAGGTGAAAATTATTGGCCGAAAAAATGTTTTTTGGCCGAAAGAGAAAAACGGCCGAAATATGAGCCAGAAATGTATGCCACCTCGCACCGCCCGCCTTCGTTCACTGATCTGCTCACATGCTCTGATAATAATAGCTTTGCAGGACTATATATTATTTGGATAATTGTTCAAAAAATAAATCTGTTAAATCAGATTCTGTTGCATAGAACCGAATAAAGAATAATATATTGATATTTAATATTAATATATTTTCTGTCCAATTTTACTTTAATAAAATTGTTATATAATTTTATTGGCTTGAATTATTTTAATTAAGTATCATTCAATTATTGAATTTCATTAAAAAATCTATCAATACAATTATACAAAAAAAAAAAGCTCATTTTAAATTATATTTAAATAATATATATATTTTTTTAAATTTCAGTTTCGGTTTTCAGCCAAATGCATCCAGAATTTTAGATTCCGAGACAGAATTTTCTTTTCGGTGCATCCCTAGTTTAAAATTGCCAAAATTGTTTAAAATGTATCAAATAAAATGCAGGCTTGATGAGCATAAGAGACTTATTTCAAAAATAGTTATATATATATATATATAGAGAGAGAAATATATATATATAGAAATATAACTATTTTTGAAATAAGTCTCTTATGCTCATAGAGACTTATATATATATGGAAAGAAATAAACAAACAAACATATAGCTTGATTTCCCTTAAGCAAAATAGTATTGTTTATTCTGTTCTGTTGATTTTGGGGTGAAACATTTCTTCTTACCTTTCATCATATTCACCTTACATGGTCTTGAAAACCTTTTATCTAATGAAAGATAGTGGAAGTATACCTTTTTTATATCTGATTCCAGAGCCTTCCACTTCCTCTTCTCTCTTCCTGCAGCTGAGGTCAAACATGTTGACTGACACACTAGAGCGGATCTCTTTCTGAGCCTGTTCCATCCGGTCATAGAAGACCTTAAAGAACTTCTCCGACTTCTTCTGCTTGTGCAGCTGTTGGTAGAAAGAGTTCTGCAGGAAGACATGAAGGAGATGTCATCATCTGGATCTTGTGGATGCCCTGTTGTGAATGTGTAACAGAACCTGTGTATACCTGAATCTGTGTATTCCCTCCTCTCAGCAGTGCAATGCCCAGCAGAATGCTTTCCTCGAATATACGGTCATTCTTAGTGCTCACGATGAGGTCGATGACCAGCTCGGATGCTCCCACGTTGTCCAGTGCACACTGGGTGTCTGCTACGCTAGTGCCTGGCTTATCAGAGTCCTGACCTGGAGAGCCACCTATACACACATGTACACAGAAACACACTGTTGATTCAAGCATGAGAGAAGCAGAAGTTGGGCGACAGGATGTATATGGTGAGTAGACAGCGCTTCTGCTGATGGTCATCTGTGTACCAGACCTCCAGAGGAAGAACTGCTCCCGCCGCTGTAATCCAGGGCTTTGTGGGGCCGCTGGTTGCCAAAGTAGTGTGTAAGGAGACTCTTCCTCAGCGTGTTACCCTGAGAAAACAACAGACGAAGGCAGTTGAGTCATTACATTACATTTCTTTAGCGGTTTCAATCATGAAAATTATTTCAAATATTCAAGAAACCCTATATATATATATATATATACACAGGTGGCGACCTATCACAGTACTACACTTGAATTCACTGAGCCCCTGAGAGCGACCCATTTCTTAAACAATCACTTAGGAAGACACATCATGGCCATATTCCAGGATGACAATGTCAAGATTCATCAGGCTCAGACTGTGAATGAATGGTTGAGAGGGAGCATGAAGAATCCTTTTCACACATTAATTGGCACCTCTGAATTCATTGAAAGTCTTTGGGATGTGCTGGAGGAGACTTTACAGAGTGCTGGACTCTTGCATTTTCAATACAATATCTTGACCAAAAATTGATGCACCTCTTGATGGAAATAAATGTTGTGATGTTATTTCCATCAAAGTGGTGCATACATTTTTGGTCAAGATCCTGATATTGGCAGATATGATTGAGATATGGGCAACTGTGAGTTATGTTCCTTAAAAAACTAAAAATGTCATATTTAGTTATAATGAAAGTTTTAATAATTGTATAATATAAGTTATAGAATGATACCTCTATGTCTATCTATCTATCTATCTATCTATCTATATATATATATATATATATATATATATTAGTGCTGTCAGTTAAACGCGTTATTAACGGCGTTAACGCAAACCTATTTTAACGGCGTCAATTTTTTTATCGCGAGATTAACGTTCTTTTTGGTCTAACAAACTTTGTAGTTTTTTCACATGCTGTTGCAACAACTAGTAACGTTAGAAAAACTACAACACCACTCCGGATGTAGCTAGACCGGAAACAAAACATCAGGCACGCTGCGGCTGCCCGAACTCGTTTGGGCCATTAAAAGAGTAGACGTGGATGGCAAGCGTGAGACGCCGAAATGAGAAACGTATTAAGCCATGGTTTAACTCAGGGGTCTTCAACTAAAAGTGCTTGTCTTGAGCGCTGCTTTCTGCTCTGATGGTGCGTAGCCTACACACCAGACGCGAATGAAGCGTTTTGCGCGAGTGATTTAAGTCAATGCAAAGACGCAAATAGACATTCTGCGGCGCGGATTAAGCGGCGTGCATGTCGCGTCATTCGCGTCCGGTGTGAGCGCACCATCAGTCTCTTCTTCACTGCATGCTTGACCGCGCGTCTGGGTCTGAACGTAGTAACAGAGAGCATTGCAACGTTAACTGTTTCATTATGTCAAAAGGCTTCGCGGTCCGGATGGACGCATCTCGCGGTCCGGATTCGGACCGGAGTTCACTAGTTGGCGACCCCTGGTTTAACTGCACTATAGGCGGAGTCCTAGTTTACCTTGCATGTGCACTTTGTAATTTTATTTTGTATCACCCTGTTTTGATCCCTTAGAAAGGGCTGTTGAAGGGGCTGTTTGTGCAACAAAGTATTTGTTTCACCCTTTTATTGATGGGCAGTGTTACATTGTGTGAGATTATTTGCTCCAAGTGAGAATGTTGGTGTGAAATCGAACACTACAGTATGCCAATGTTGTTTTCAATAAAACAAACATTTGAACAAAGCAAGCCGATCCACTTTTCTATGTTGATAAGAGCATTAAAATAAGAAAAAATAATGGGACAAAAAGAAATCAAGGGACATTTAGAATAAATAAAAATGTGCGATTAATTGTGATTAATTGTGAGTTAACTATGACATTAATGCGATTAATCGCGATTAAATATTTTAATCGTTTGACAGCACTAATATATATATATATATATATATATATATATATATAATGACATTTTTAATTTTTTAAGGAACATAACTCACAGTTGCCCATATCTCAATCATATCTGCCAATATCAGGATCTTGACCAAAAATGTATGCACCACTTTGATGGAAATAACATCACAACATTTATTTCCATCAAGAGGTGCATCAATTTTTGGTCAAGATATTGTATTGAAAATGCAAGAGTCCAGCACTCTGTAAAGTCTCCTCCAGCACATCCCAAAGACTTTCAATGAATTCAGAGGTGCCAATTAATGTGTGAAAAGGATTCTTCATGCTCCCTCTCAACCATTCATTCACAGTCTGAGCCTGATGAATCTTGACATTGTCATCCTGGAATATGGCCATGATGTGTCTTCCTAAGTGGTTGTTTAAGAAATGAAAAGCTACACACTCCATCTATTAGGGTTAGAAAACTGTTGCCAAACATATAACATGATAGAAACGTAATAGTCACTGCAATGATGATCCAATTATTGACTCTAAGCATTTGCCTATTTAAATCCAAACAGTGACTTTTTTGGCTGGGCAGTGTACATACACAAATACACAGTTCAAAGGTTTGGGGTCAGTATGAAATTTTATATTAATACAAATATTTTATAAATGAATTAATAGTAAAGGATGCATTAAATTGATCAAAAGTTATTATGTTACCAAAAACCTCTGTTCTTCAGCAGTACAACTATTTCTAACATTGTTAATCACAAGAAATGTTTCTAGAGCACCAAATCAGCATATTAGAATGATTTCCGAAGGATCACGTGACACCGACGACGGGAGTAAATTACATTTTAAAATATATTCAAATAGAAAACAGTTATTTTCAATCGTAATAATGTTTTACAATATAAGTGTTGTTCTCTATTTTTTATGAAATAAATGCAGCCTGGTGAGCATAAGAGACTTTTACAAACTGAGTTTACGATGAATATTTGCTGAGTGTGAGAAGGAGGGAGTGCTTCATTTCGTGGCCGTTTGGATTCCCTTCACACTTTCACATGTTTTCCTCCCAACTGTGTTGGGTAAAAACACATAATCACATGGGAGAACTTTTACATAACTAGTATAAACTGTAGTAATTGCTGTAATTATGCCAGAAGTGTAGCGAAACCTCGGGAGGCAGAGGGTAGACAGTGAGTGCTGAAGGTAGAGAGCAGACGGCAGCCTTGAAAATCTGTTTCCCAGTGGGAGAGAAACTGAACGTGTGAAAAAGACAGAGGAGGAGGGGGATGGGGGGGGCAGAGTGGCTGGCATAGAGACCGTGTGTGAGCGAGAGAGAGGGAGTTATGTAACACCTGGTGGCGGCTTGCTGAGAGATCACGAGGAAGACACAACGGAAGGAGCGGGATGGTACTGATCGTCTCTCCCTTCCTTTGTCTCCTGGCTGAATTTTTTTTCTTTTCTTTGTATCCTTCCTGTCTGTCTCATTCTCTCGCTTTTACACATCTGGTTGGGAATGGTTGCAGCTATTTTTCTGTGTTTTTGAGTTTGAAAAGAGAAAGACTACGTTCACACGGTCACTGTTTAGGATTGACAATCGTATTTATCAAAAGGTGTGACTCCCGGTTTGTCCTGTTCATTTGAGAGCAGTGGCTCAAATACCATTTGTATGAAGGAAGTATGAAATGTCAAAGATGACCACTTCATTACACCAGAAAGTCTTTATAATTGACATGACATTTAATAAAGGAATCCAAAATAAAAATAAAATGAAATAGAAAATAAAAAAAATAATGAAATTTAAAGGCAAATAAATAAATAAAACAAAAATACAACGAAAAATTATAAATTGAATAAAATAAAAACAATGAAATTATAAAATCTAAAAATATTAAATTAATAAAAAAAAGTAATCAAAAACAATAAAAGAAAAATAAATAAATTAAATAAATTAATTAAAAAACAATATAAATTAAATAATACATCTCCAACAGTAAAAAATAATAAAAATGAAACAGTAAAATAAAAAACGATGACAAATACTATATATAAAAATATAATATTTATAATTTTTATATATATATATATATATTATTAAAGTAAACTCTCTCTCTCTCTATATATATCTATATATCTATATATCTATATATCTATATATCTATATATCTATATATCTATATATATATATATCTATATATATATATATATATATATATATATATATATATATATATATATATATATATATATATATATATATATATATATATATATATATATATATATATATATATATTAGTGCTGGGCATCGAGTGAAAATTTTTTACGAATTAATCACAATTTTTTCTCTAATTAATCGCAAGTTTTTTATATTTTACGTTTTTAATATTTTGATATTGTAATAATTTCAGTTACTCTCCAAATTAATGTATAAAGAATTTAAAGACAGCATATTTTAAATATGTGTTGTATTGTCATGTTTTTAATAATGAAGGCCAGTATCACTGATACTAAAGTCTTTATGAAACACTAATGACGTTACATTACAGTATAACTGAAAGCTACCAATTTCAACATTTATTAGGCTTTAAAAAAACAACTTTTAATTTAAGTGAACTTAAAACAATATTTAAATAAACCTAAAATAATAAATGTTATATTTACCCATGGCCTTCCCTGTTAGACATATACAGAAATGTAATAGTTATCAAACACCTTTCTTAACTGCATAAATAATAAATGAAATATAGATTAATCATCATTAAAGCTACAATTTTCTCTGTTCCCGTTGTTCTTTGATGAACATTAATGACAGGCATCATCAGTGCTACTGTCACTTTAAAAACAGCCACAGCCGAACATGACGCGGATCTGACACGCTGTCCCGCGCATCTCATTTCTTCACAACTCTTTAAGTTAATTTAAGACGTTATTTAACTAATTTAAGACTCCTAATATGAGAATACTCAAAATCCTCTGTGTTGTTGTTATTGTTTGTTCAAGAGCAAAAGAGAACTCGATGTGAGCAGGAAACTGACGCGAGTCTGTCTATGTGTCGAGTGTGTGTGTGTGTGTCAGAGTGTCCCTTGATTAGCTGACATGAGACACACACACACACACACACACACACACAGACAGGACATTGGCAAACAGCGCGTTCTCTTGTGTCTTGACGCGCTTGGAAGCATTTACATGAATAGGAGCGTGATCATGATGTAACGCTAAGCAAAAATGATATAAAAACGGACGCTGCATTATTTGCGTTAAATATTTTTAATGCGTTAAGTTGAAAAAATTAATCGCCCGCGTTAACGCGTTAATTTGCCCAGCCCTAATATATATATATATATATAAGGCGAAAATGCCTTGTTGATGCTAGAGGTCAGAGGAGAATGGGCCGACCGATTCAAGCTGATAGAAGAGCAACTTTGACTGAAATAACCACTCGTTACAACCGAGGTATGCAGCAAAGCATTTGTGAAGCCACAACACGCACAACCTTGAGGCGGATGGGCTACAACAGCAGAAGACCCCACCGGGTACCACTCATCTCCTCTACAAAGGCTAAAATTTGCACAAGCTCACCAAAATTGGACAGTTGAAGACTGGAAAAATTTTGCCTGATCTGATGAGTCTCGATTTCTGTTGAGACATTCAGATGGTAGAGTCAGAATTTGGTGTAAACAGAATGAGAACATGGATCCATCATGCCTTGTTACCACTGTGCAGGCTGGTGGTGGTGGTGTAATGGTGTGGGGGATGTTTTCTTGGCAAACTTTAGGCCCCTTATTGCCAATTGGGCATCGTTTAAATGCCACGGCCTACCTGAGCATTGTTTCTGACCATGTCCATCCCTTTATGACCACCATGTACCCATCCTCTGATGGCTACTTCCAGCAGGATAATGCACCATGTCACAAAGCTTGAATCATTTCAAATTGGTTTCTTGAACATGACATTGAGTTCACTGTACTAAAATGGCCCCCACAGTCACCAGATCTCAACCCAATAGAGCATATTTGGGATGTGGTGAAACGGGAGCTTCGTGCCCTGGATGTGCATCCCACAAATCTCCATCAACTGCAAGATGCTATCCTATCAATAAGGGCCAACATTTCTAAAGAATGCTTTCAGCACCTTGTTGAATCAATGCCACTTAGAATTAAGGCAGTTAAAGGGTCAAACACATTATATATATATATAGATATATAGATATATAGATATATAGATAGATAGATAGATAGATAGATAGATAGAGAGAGAGAGAGAGAGAGAGAGAGAGAGAGAGAGAGAGAGAGAGAGAGAGAGAGAGAGAGAGAGAGAGAGAGAGAGAGAGAGAGAGAGAGAGAGAGAGAGAGAGAGAGGAGTTTACTTTAAAATCATACAGTATTTCACGTTCGAGGGAATCTACTAAAAATATTGTGAACAATACACTCTGCACATATAGTCCATTCAAATGCCAGATTGACAATGTTCCTCCCACAAACACCACCTGCAACCGACTAGCTAATAGCAAATCATGGTTCTAGAATCTCCTGTGGGCAGAATGAAACAAGAAATGTGGCAGACAAACCATGACATTTTACTCACTTTACCCTTCTACACTTGTCGCACAGAAGGATAATGAAACCCAGGGTGGCTGTGTGGCCATGCATGCGCCGACACAAGAGTGACAAACTGCCACAGAGAGAAGACACTTTTCTCTCTCACTCTGACAAGCACGTGTTGTTGCTGTTCCCACTCTCAGTAAACACTCATCAGCAGTCAGCACAGACTGTGTCTGCTTCCACTGTCTGGACAAACCATCACACACACACACACACACACACACACACCTTAAGAAATAGTTCATCCAAAAATTTAAGTTCTCACATCATTTATTAACCCTTATGTTGGTTTCAAACCTGTCTTTCTTTCTTCTGCAAGACATTTCTCACAATATCTTATTTTGTGTTCCACAGAAGAAACAAAGTCAATCAACTATCCCTATCGGTTTCAGACATAGCCATAATTAACCATATTATGTCTATATTCAGGGCCTCTTCATGTCAAGTCCTGCTCCTGTTTGCTGTAATTGAACATGCTTTCCTGGAAGCTGCTTTCGTTCCTACAAAATCAGCTGTAATGGGGGAGTTTAGTCTCTCTCCTGATGCTGCAGTCTTTCTTGCACTTCTGCGGAAGACTTGATGGGAAGACAGAGGAGGAAAGTGAGAGATAAAGGTAACAGTGCCAGTCTGACTCATCCGTCTGCTGCTGCATGTAACAAAAAAAAAAAAAAAAACCTGCACAGGTGAAGTGAGGACAAAAGAGAGAGAGAGGCAGCAAGAGCAAGATAAAGACAGATAGGAGATAGAGAGAGAGAGAGAAATTGAGGCTGAGGGAAAGATGGAGGGATAGATAGAGCAGTGGGGAGGAAGAAACAGAAAGGCTGGCTTTTTTAAAATGTGCACGGACACGCCACACTGCGGCTGGCCTGGCTAAGCCTGGGATGCTTCAGCGAGCTTCAAAAAAAAGCCCTCCGCTGCTGTCTTGCAGGTAACTGAGAACTCAGGATGGAGGGATCCAGAGAACGAGAGATAGAAAGGGAGGGGTCCTCTGTGCTGCTGGTCTCATCAAAACCTTGTCTTAGGCCTCACGGCACACCCTGGGTCATATCGCATCCCATTATAAAACATGGAGCTCTGCTCTAAACTTACAGCTGCCATACTTTCTTTTCCAAGTTTTGGACGCTAAAAAATTTAAACAAAATAGAAAAAACACACACGCACGCACACACACAGTATGCAGTAAAAAAAATTATGCTAACAAAATTGTTTATATAGGACAAACATTTTCAACATTGATAATAAGAAGAAATGTTTCTTGAGCATCAAATCAGCATATTACAATGATTTCTGAAGGATCATGAAACACTGAGTAATGATGTTGAAAATTCCGCTTTACCATCACATGGATCATACACTGAGATTTTGAAATAGTATATTCTAATAGAAAATATTTTAAACTGTAATAATATTTCACATTATTACTGTTTTTACTATATTTTTGATCAAATAAATGCAGCCTAACTTGCTTTTTAAGTATAATAATATAACGTTTTTAGAGGGTGCTAAAGTTATAATAAAGTCTGCGACAGGGGATGTGTATTACAACCAAATATTCCCTGCTAATTTAAGCCAGGGAAGTTATTTTATGTTTTAACCATTGAAGCGGTTGTGTAAACATCGCACACAACACAGAAGGCCTTCAAAAGAACTTTATTGGCTCTGTAAAGTTAATGGACTGAAACTTTGCTACCATGCACTCCCATTTAAAGGCGGAAGGAGTATGACTTTGGGGGGAACAGATTTATGGAAGAGAAAGAAAAATCCATACACCTAAAATCTCATCAGACAGTCTAGACATGAACACCATTGCTACATCTTTTCAGAGTTGAGAACTGGTATAACAGAAACCAGGGAAGTGGCAAAAGGGAAAAAGAAAAGAAAGAGTGAGAAAAAGATACTAGTTAATATACTGCATTTAAGGAATAGTTAACTTTTATGGTGCATGGTTTTGAAGCTTGAAAGCTTTCAAGGATGCAAAAGTACGGAAATTAGCAAGGCAAAAAAATGCCACTAAAATGAACAAAAATAAGGGGGTAAAAAAAATGCCCCTGCACAGTTAAACTAGATCTATTAAAACTATAGTGATTAAGTGAAATGTGAAAGGATGAAGAGTGTCGACTGCAGCATTGCATTTAGATCTGCTCACCTTGCATCAAATTTCCTTGTATGTGTTTTTGCATCGAGCACTTGTTACTGTTGAGCTAATGAATGCAAAGGCCAATCAGAGTCACCGCTGTTCAGTGCACACGCTCAGACTGAATTCTCTCATTATAAACACAAAATTGCTGATACAATTTAAGTAAGAGATTCATTTTGCAGTGTAGACCGCTGGACAGGGGCCATGGGCACCCTGACTGGTCTGTAGCTATGCAGCCCCATATGTAACAAACTGCGCTGCATTCTGACATCTTTCTATCAGAACCAGCATTAACTTCTTGAGCAATTTGAGCTACAGTAGCTTGTCTGTTTGAACGGACCACAAAGGCCAGCCTTCACTCCCCACATGCATCAATGAGCCTTAGCCACGCATGACCCTGTCGCTGGTTCACCAGTTGCTTTGTTGGACCACTTTTGATAGATACTGAGCACTGCAGACCGGGAACACCCCACAAGAGCTGCAGTTTTGGAGATGCTCTGACCCAGTTGTCTACCCATCACAATTTGGCCCTTGTCAAACTCGCTTAAATCCTTACGCTTGCCCATCCTGCTTCTAACACATCAACTTTGATTAAAAAATTTTCACTTGCTGCCTAATATATCCCACCCACTAACAGATGAAGAGATAATCAGTGTTATTCACTTCACCTGCCATAATGTTATGCCTGATTGGTGTGTGTGTGTATATTTGAGCCATGACACTCAAAATTGAGCTCAGGTGCATCCTGTTTCCACTGATCATCCTTGAGATGTTTTTACAACTTGATTGGAGTCCACCTGTAGTAAATTCAGCTGATTGGACATGATTTGGCTAGACACACACCTGTCTATATAAGGTCCCACATTTAACAGTGCTTGTCAGAGCAAGTCTTCTGAAGCCAAAATTTAAGTCATCATTCACTTCAGCTCTGTTCATTCGAGTGGAATGAATTTTTTGAGCCGTATCTTTTCTTGGAAATAGTTTATCTGGTTCACAAAACTGATCTGAAAGATTCGTTCACAAATGTTTCAAGAGCTTGCTGCATCTTGATAAGCTACACTGGCTTTGGTTCTGGCCATAACACTCAACTCTACTCTCTAATATCAATCGCTCACTGCATTTACCTTCTCATAGTGAGGACTCTTATCTCAAGGTTTCTGTAAGCATCCACCCAGTCTAGTGGCCTGACCACTCTGCGATTGGTCCAGGCGTCTCTTATGACCCGCTCTCAGTGGCAGCAGTGTTCAATGTGGCTCTCCTCATAAACAGTGCCACTAGGAGCAAAACAAATTAGTCTTGCATGTGAGAGCAATTGGAGAGATTGCTGATTTGCCGGCAGGGCCAAGACAAACAGCAGGGACGTAAACAACTATTCCTGAAGATGACCGACCCTGGTGTCGTTCGGAAGTGGGGCATGTGATCGGCTAACATAATTAGGGGCACAGGACGTGTTTGTGAGATGCACTGTATGCCGTCAGCGCCTGACCCGTGCTTGGGCCTTGTTTCCGGACACACCCGAACACTCGGCACCCACTAAAGTGAGCATTTACACACACAACATGGCATGTTACACAAACAGACTGTACTCCGTACACATTAACAGATGCTTAGTCTCATGCACAATTAATCTGGATGATGAATCCACTTAAATCTAGCAAATGTATAAGCAAAGGGCTGATAAACAGCCAACATTAATAACATCTGTTGCACAGCCTTCCATTGAGGCAGTTATAAAAGCATGTAGGATGGAGATATCAATTTGTTTTGAGTACTAAATGAGCACAAACCACTGAAGCACTGTATCTGGGGATTCACACCCTAGTAAAGATTGAACCCCCCTAAAATCAAGTTAAAAAAAAATTCACATTCATTCACAAAATTTGCATCATAAACAGATAAACTTTAAAACTTAAAGCTTTTATTAGCAAGGTAGCACTCAGTTGATCTAAAGTGACAGTAAAAACAAATCTTTTTTTTAAATGCTTTTTTGAACTTTCAATTCATTAAAAAATCCTGAAAAAAAATGTATCATGCAATGTAAACCCTAACACTCAAAATACTTAATTGGTTTGGGTAGGATAAACTTAAATTAAACAAATTAGTTCAGTTAAATGAACTGTTATGAGTATTTAGAACTTTTGTTTTCTTTTAAGTTCATAGCACTGACATATTCCAAGTAAACTGAACTGTTTCATTGTTTTGAGTTGGATGAACTAATTTCATTTCATTTAGACTTACTTACTTTAACTGAAACTGGGCTGGGATTTTTTATTTCCCAGCATGCTTTGCCCATGGCATTCAAAATATCATGTTTTTTGGGGTATTGTTTGTAGAATTTTGAGGAAAATAATGAATTTAATCCATTTTGGAATAAGGCTGTAACATGATAAAATGTTGAGCACTGTGAATATAATGTTTTTATAATGTCATATAATGTTTTTTGTGCAAGATTAATGAAAAGGGAGTTTTAAGTTGCAGTACTCATTTAGTGATATACCATGCTATTGTTAACATGTTAGCAAATTAGCAGGTTGGCATTTTCGGAATTGGTTTGTTATAGCTAGCAAAATATTTCTTAACTTTTTCCCAAATGTTTTGAGTTCTGACAACTAATTAGGGTTTACAGTGAAGTAAATAACTTTGATTTGCAAGAACTGAAAATAAAAAAGTTAATTAACTAAATATTATATGTTAATTTCTATTAAAAGTATGAGTTAGCTAACTCAGTACTTCAAGTTAGGAGCAAATAACATGCATGAGTACTACAAACTCAAAACTTGATAGTTCTGCTTACTTAAAATTGGGAACAACGTTTGATTTAACTGATTACCTCAAATGTTTTGAGTTAGCCTAACTTATTCAGGTTTACAGTATGGTTGCCATAAAAAAGTAAGCAGCTGTTTCCTACATTGATGTTTCATGAGCAGCAAATCGGCATATAAGAATGATTTCTGAAAGATCATGTGGCACTGAAGACTGGAAAATTCAGCTTTGCCATGACATGAATAAATTACAATTTAAAATGTACAAAAATAAGAATTTTCAATCAAATAAATGCAGCATTTATGTAGTCTGATAAGTAATCAGTTAATGTCCTGTAAATAAATAATAATGGTGCTTTGGCAAGTAGATTCAGACATTGTGTCCTAAGCAAGTTTCACTGGCCTTGCTCTGATAAATTTTCCATTTCTTCTTAGATGATTTCATTCGAAATATATTCCTATGAGTAACAACTACGTTGTCTTCCAGCAGCGTTTTCTGACTATGCAGCACAAACTGACAAGTATAAATATCAATAAAGAACAAGCTCTAAGCTGCTGAGTACATGCTGCTCCTAAAGTTAGTCCTGTCTCTAAAGCTCACTGCTGCAGCGTACTGTGGACCCCCTGTGGATCATCTACGGGTGTGTTTTTCTGACTCTTAAAGGGAAAGGTGCTGTACAGCCTGTACTGGCTTATTTCCATGGTGACCACACACCTCTTGCACCATGCTTGATGACTTATTTAAACGATAAGGGTGGGAAGGGAAAAAAACAACAACCTCATGAATACAGAACACAAACACATACTTACAAACAGAGTTAAGAATTTTCAATAAAGGATAATATATTAAAGACAGCAAAAATCTGGGCTCTTAGTGATTTGGAGTGGTTTTGAACACAAATGTTTGGATGCACAAATAATCAATAATAGCTCAATAATAAAGTTGATGACAAAAATATATGAGAAGTCCTTTTTAGATGCGAAACATGTCAAAAGAATAACCATATTTATTCACTTTAAAAATATTTCCCTGGTCTTAAAGACCCGGTCTTTTATCTAGAAGTAATAACTTTAAAACATTTACAAAAAAACAAACAAACGATAAACAGAAAAACACAATGAGTATTTTTATTGAAAATTCAATTCAATTATTTCTTACTTTAGTTTATGGTCCAATTCTCACTATTAACTATTAACTCTGACTTTTGCCTCAAACTCCTAATTACTGCTTATTAATAGTTAGTAGGGTAGTTAAGTTAAGTTAAGGTAAGGTAAGGTAAGATTAAAGGGGTACTTCAGCGCAAGGAATATGAATGTGTATTTAAACTGGGTCATTTACAGTGGGGAGAACAAGTATTTGATACACTGCCGATTTTGCAGGTTTGCCCACTGTGGCGAGCAGCGAGGCCGAGGGACCGTGAGGGCGGGACGAGGCGGCGCTCATCAGAGAGGATGAGCGCCAGCTGCGAGCCGCAGCGATCTCGGCCCTTGCGGAGGAGTGAGGGAGTATAAAGGAGGAGTGACGACAGTGAGGGACGAGAGAGGACCAGGCCTGGATTTTGTGTTATGTTTTATTTTGTGTTCGCTGCAGTCGTCCGTGAGGGGCTGCAGCTTATTATTTTCATTTGGTGTTTGTTTGTATGTAGGCGGCAGCCGACCGTGAGGGGCTGTCGCCGCCATTTTATTTTGTGTTTATTTAATTAAAAGTTTGTTTATTGTTCGCCGGTTCCCGCCTCCTTCTTCCCGTACAAACAACATTTACTACAGTGGTGCCGAAACCCGGGAGGAAGGAGGGACACGCTGTCGAAGAGCCCTCGCAGCTGAGGGGGATCGCGGTGCCGCGGAGTTCGGGCAGCGCGGAGGAGAGAAGTCCGCGAGCGGCTGCCCGAAGCGGTGGTGCTGGAGCGGATGAAGATCGGTGGGACGGAGAGCTCGCTGCCGCGCCCCTGGGTCGAGGTGGGGTGGCTGCCGTCCGCGAGGGGGCGAAGGAGTCCCCAGCGCTTGCCCGGAGCCGAAGCCTGCTGCCGTCCGCCATATTGGGGAGGAGCCGGAGCGCTGCCGTCCGCCAGGTTGGGGAGGAGCAGGGAGCGCGGGACGGGGACTCGCTTCCGGCCGCCCTCAGAAGGAGGAGCCACCGCCGGCCGCCAGGGGGCGGAGGAGTGTCGAGCCGTCCACCGGCCGTCCAGTACCACCGCATGGCACCGCGAAGAAGAGCCTCTCGGCTGGCTGAGGACCGAGCGGCAGTGTGTCTGGGAACCGGACCAGAATTTTTTTTTTTTTTTTCTCCTCTCTCCACTCTCTCGTCTCTGTCGCTCCTCATGCTCCCCGCTCCGTTCTCTCACCTCGCTGTTCTTACCCCCAGGTCCCACGGCCGCCGTGATCGCCCCCCCCCCGGGGAGGGGGGGGGGGGGGGGGTAGAGCGCAGACTCGGGAGTGCCCCCCGGCCTGCGAAGGGCGTTGGGGGTATGTGGCGAGCAGCGAGGCCGAGGGACCGTGAGGGCGGGACGAGGCGGCGCTCATCAGAGAGGATGAGCGCCAGCTGCGAGCCGCAGCGATCTCGGCCCTTGCGGAGGAGTGAGGGAGTATAAAGGAGGAGTGACGACAGTGAGGGACGAGAGAGGACCAGGCCTGGATTTTGTGTTATGTTTTATTTTGTGTTCGCTGCAGTCGTCCGTGAGGGGCTGCAGCTTATTATTTTCATTTGGTGTTTGTTTGTATGTAGGCGGCAGCCGACCGTGAGGGGCTGTCGCCGCCATTTTATTTTGTGTTTATTTAATTAAAAGTTTGTTTATTGTTCGCCGGTTCCCGCCTCCTTCTTCCCGTACAAACAACGTTTACTACACCCACTTACAAAGCATGTAGAAGTCTGTACTTTTTATCATAGGTAGATCTCGCGATACATGGCCCCATCCATCCTCCCCTCAATAGGGTGCAGTCGTCCTGTCCCCTTTGCAGAAAAGCATCCCCAAAGAATGATGTTTCCACCTCCATGCTTCACGGTTGGGATGGTGTTCTTGGGGTTGTACTCATCCTTCTTCTTCCTCCAAACACGGCGAGTGGAGTTTAGACCAAAAAGCTCTATTTTTGTCTCATCAGACCACATGACCTTCTCCCATTCCTCCTCTGGATCATCCAGATGGTCATCGGCAAACTTCAGACGGGCATGGACATGCGCTGGCTTGAGCAGGGGGACCTTGCGTGCACTGCAGGATTTTAATCCATGACGGCGTAGTGTGTTACTAATGGTTTTCTTTGAGACTGTGGTCCCAGTTCTCTTCAGGTCATTGACCAGGATCTGCCGTGTAGTTCTGAGCTGATCCCAGACCTTCCTCATGATCATTTATGCCCCACGAGCTGAGAACTTGCATGGTGCCCCAGGCCGAGGGAGATTGACCATCATCTTGAACTTCTTCCATTTTCGAATAATTGCGCCAACAGTTGTTGCCTTCTCACCAAGCTGCTTGCCTATTGTCCTGTAGCCCATCCCAGCCTTGTGCAGGTCTACAATTTTATCCTACATGTCCTCACACAGCTCTCTGGTCTTGGCCATTGTGGAGAGGTTGGAGTCTGTTTGATTGAGTGTGTGGACAGGTGTCTTTTATACAGGTAACGAGTTCAAACAGGTGCAGTTAATACAGGTAATGAGTGGAGAACAGGAGGGCTTCTTAAAGAAAAACTAACAGGTCTGTGAAAGCTGGAATTCTTACTGGTTGGTAGGTGATCAAATACTTATGTCATGCAATAAAATGCTAATTAATTATTTAAAAATCATACGATGTGATTTCTGGATTTTTGTTTTAGATTCTGTCTCTCACAGTTGAAGTGTACCTATAATAATAATTACAGACCTCTACACGGTTTGTAAGTAGGAAAACCTGCAAAATCAGCAGTGTATCAAATGCTTTTTCTCCCCACTGTAGGTAGTAGAAATGTGAAATTATTTTTGAATTTGGGGCCTTCTAGAAAAGACAGAAAATGTATTTTTGTCTCATGTGGATGAAAGACAACAACTCCCAGAATGCACTTGCTTCGCTGCTCAACAAGGCCACTCCCAAAGCCACGGCTACTGGTTATAACTTGCCCACCATCATTTTGATTTTCATATAGTAACTGTTAATACAATCATTTCGTTCAGTTAGAGAATAGACACTACAATTAAAAACTGAACGTGTCTTTTCAATAAAGTGTGAGTGAGCCGAACGAAAGTCACAGCGCAAATGCAGCAGGAGTCAGATTTCATTCATCACGAGAGCGCAGAGCGCAGAGCTGAGGTAAGCGCAGCAGTCATTCATGACGCGTGTCCAGTCTGGCGCATTTTCAGATCATGCCTATGGAAGCGTAACTTTCATATGAATTCATTGAAAAGTTGAAACACTCACTTTGCTCTGCACTGGTCCTTTATTAATGCCCGAGCCGAGCGGCCGTGCGCATTTACATTCTGTTAGTGAGATCCCACCCCTATGGGCGGGTTGATAAAATGCGGAACTAGCTCCTTCTACTGGCTGTAGTCTATAGCCTAGAATATACTACCAGGTTTCTACTGATACAAAGCTTAATGCTAAATTGCTGAAGTAACTCTTTAAGGGATGTCTTTAATATGGACATGCAGAATAAGGCAGTAATATGTGCTTCATAAGTACTAATAAACAGCCAATATCCTAGTAATATGCATGCTTATAAGCAACTAGTTTAGTAAGAATCGTTTTGCTTGTTTCAAAATTTTGAATCCCAGACTTTCAATATGG
Source organism: Gobio gobio (assembly GCF_949357685.1). Lineage (NCBI taxonomy): Eukaryota > Metazoa > Chordata > Actinopteri > Cypriniformes > Gobionidae > Gobio > Gobio gobio. The sequence continues at coordinate 40,913,271 of NC_137115.1, read as the reverse complement.
TCTCAAACTTTTATGTCCCCAACTGTATGTCCCAGTATAGAAGTTAAACGTTTCATATAGATTTTAAATGCTGACTGTTGCAGCAGGTACGCCACATCTTGCTTTATTTAATTATAATAGCTGTGAGAACAGGTCTTGGCATGTGGCATTGGCAAGACCCCTGGGTTAAACCTGTGCGAGTGTCTATGTAGGCTTTAGTCTAAGAGCTCTGGATGCTCTGGTGGTATTTGTGTGTGGGCTGAAACAGTCGTATTCCATGGTGGAGACCTGATAGCATGGAGCTTGTGTATGCGCTGTGTTTTAAAGTATGTACGTGTCCCACCCCCAGACCAGTGGTGTGTGTGTGTGTGTGTGTGCATCTGCATGTGTGTGAGGGGTTTAACCGTGTGAGGTTGGTAATCTGAAAAGCTGCTTTGCCTCCGGGCGGTAGTGTGAAACTTGGCTGGAGAGAGATACAGGCAGGATGAGAAAGAGAGCGAGAGAGGCATAGTATGTTATGTAACAGGGCTTTTCTTTCCTTTGTCAACAAACAGGAGAGGCCTGTACACACACACACACACACACACACACAAAGTTAGTCACCAAATACTGGCATGAGAGTTTACTTCAAGGGCACACCCGACTCGTGAGACGTGAGGTATTACTCTATACAAACACACTCCAGAACAGGCCGCGGTTAATGTTTTGTAACAAGAGCTGGACACGACGTCTTAGAAAAGAGGGAAAAGTATGCGCTGAAAAACAGGACTGGTCTGGCTGTCTTACAGAGGGGGTTTTAGATGTTTACCGAGCACGAACACTCACACATTTAATCACATTCTGCAAAAACATGAACCTGTGTGGTTCCTCTATTACCCGCTTTTCCATGGAAATGGTGCTGGTGCTGGTGCTGGTGCCAGTGCAGGAGTTGGAATTTCGTCCAGAGGGATTTATGAACAGGCCTACGTTTTCATTGACGTAACTGACTAAGTTAGAACACAACCTGCCCATGAACATAGTACAGCGCATCACAGTCTTTGTTTTGAGAGCTTTCTGTTTTAACACCCAAAGTGATTTAAATCAGTGTCATTAAGCAGTCGTCATCAACAATTTGGCTTTAAATTAATGAGCAGAATTTATTCATATATGTAATGATTAAAACTACTGAAACTTTTTTTTTTAAAGAAATTGATCAAGGACACATTAAATTGATCAAAAGGTAACAAAAATGTTCACATTGTTACAAAATTTGTTCATACAAATGCTGTTCTTTTGAGGTTTCCATTCATATTTTTCATCAAAAATATGTTTTCAACAATGATAATAATAAGAAATGTTTCTTGAGCACCAAATCAGCATATTAGAATGATTTGAACGTGATCAGAATGTGAAAACTGCTGAAAATTCAGCTTTGCCATCACATGAACAAATTACATTTAGAAAATATATTAAAACAGAATTAAATGTAGCCTTGGTGGGCATTTTAAACTTCTTTCCAAAACATTTGACCCTAAAGTTTAGGCAGTGTACAATATTTATAAATAATTTAGTTTCAGACAGACAGATTAAATAAAGCGGCAAGAAATGCAGTCCCCAATAGTCAGAAATAAGAAATTTGAATGATAGAAATTTGCTTTACAGTAAATTTTATTCTTAATCATGAAAATATGTTAATAAAATGTTTAAATTACATGCCACATTATCTTACCAAAGCTAAAATTTAAACATTTCCCTTTACTTTTGTTTTTAAGTAGACTTCAGTTAGCAAGCAAAGAGTTTATACTACTTGTTTAGCATAGCCTTAACTGATTTTTTTTATAGCTAGAACTTGTGCTAATTTTCCCAGCATACAGGTAACTAATGTAATATAATGACAATAAATTATTGAATTTCCATTTTTTTGGCTGAACCTTTCCTTTAAAATAAAAAAAATTAAATTGCCTGAAATTATGTATTAAAGCTAGGGTAGGCAATTTCTTTTTTTTACGGACTTGTGGACTTACAATGGGTGGCATGTGCGTGTAATCGTGAAGTCCTCAAGACGGTAGGGCAAAAGTGCAAAACTCAGTTCCTGGAAGGCCAAAGCACTGCAGAGTTTAGCTTCAAGCCTAATTAAATGCGCCTGATCCAGCTCATCAAGTCCTTTAGGCTTACTTGAAAACTACAGGTATGTATGTTGGAGCAGGATTGGAATTAAACTCTGCAGGGCTGTGGCTGTCCAGTAACTTGTCTGCACCCCTACCGTAGGGTATTCCGTTTGTCATTTTAGGTTTCAGAAGCGTGCTCCAAAGCCCCCTTTTTGGCCGATATGTCAAAAAGATGCAGAATCAGGGAAAGATCGCGAGGGCTTAGGGTTCCATTTGGAATAGGGCCTAGCGATTGTAGGGAGATCCCACTCTCCCTTCTGAGTGATCTCCAAAGCCATGCCTCCTCCATAACACATGAACGCACACAGCCATAGCAGAGTCTGCAAAGTGCCACGAGGGACAGCGTTGAAAATGTTGCCATAGAAATACATAAATCTGAGTCTGAGGACGTGAACAACTCTGAGTAGAACGTTGCAGGTAGCAATCTCTTAACTACTGTAATTACGACAGCGTGAACATTGCATAAGCTCGTTGTTTTGGTTCAGGAGGAACTGTAAAAGCTGTTTGTTTGCGGCACTCAAGACTTGTGTGTCAACAACTCTGCACAGCCTCATGGAACAGATGATCTGTGATGTCTAAGTGAGAGAAGGTATGGAAATATACAGGTTGACAAGCAGGTAGGACATCCTGTGTGTCGAATGTGATGATTGGATAAACATTTTTTGGCCCTGAGACTTCCACAGAAGATGTTTTTTGTTAAAAAAAATTACACAACTTATAATATTGATTGCTATTTGATTACGTGTACCAGGACACAACTTTTTTTAAAAACACTGAAATATTCCTTTAAAAAAATAACCGTCACTTTTGATTTCAAGGTGACTTAAGCACGGCCCCAAAATGGCATTTCATATGCCTTTTCGGTCTTATGGACTTTCTGTCATGTGCACGTAGGGAGACCGCAGGGTGTCCCATTTAGCATTTTAGGTTTCAGAAGGGTGCTCACAAGGGCCCCCTTTGCCGAGCCTGCACTGAAGCAAGCGCCACAGCAGAATTCTTCCCAACAGTCAAAGCGGCGGTACGTCACGAAAGTGCAGACTTGTAGGAAGACCGTGACTCATCACAGAAACCATTCCCTCTCCCTGGAAACACAAGTCTAATGGTTCTGAATGCAACTACACACAATCCTGCTATAATGTATAGACATAGTATAGATACACTGCGCTTTGAAGCTTTGTTGTCAGCGTTCTCTGTTGTGACCATTTGGCAATTACCACACGTCTAAAATTACAGCGGAAAACAACAGCACCTGCTTGACATTTTAAACATTCTGTACATTGTGTGCTGCCTGCCACACGCTCACGTTCGCATTCACGTTCACCTCACCAGAGAGAGTGAGAGAGGCCAATTATATCTGTTCATGAGTCATGACCTGCTGCTCAGCAACCAAAGTACCAAGTCATTGGTGAGAGGGATAGAAAGATATAAAAAGAGAATGGCTTCTAGCTAATGCAAGAGAAATTCAACCAAAAAACAAAGGCTTAGAGAAAAACACGGAGACAAACAAGTGGTAAATGAAGGGAGCGACCGAGCGAGTGAGCAAGAGCGAGAACATGATGAGCCACGTGAGTTTGGCTCAGACACTGCAGGCCCGTTACGTAAACACCCCCCACTCTGTCGCCTCATGGACTCAGCAGACACCGTGCCTCTCCAATCCCTCCGCCTGCTGCTGCGCCACGCTTTTTCTCTTCCCTCACATGGCTTCTCACATGCTCGCTCCCTCCCTTCTTCTTTCCCCTCGCTCACCCTCCTACTCTCTCTCTCCCCGGGGAGCCGGCGGTCTGTGCCGAGCCGAGCAAGCCTGCATGAAACTGCAGCACCACTCTCAGGGCGGGAAGAACATGGCAAAACTGCTAAACCCCGTGGAGAACGAGCGCTCCAAAATAAACAAACACATACTGACGTGGAATTATGTTTTTGTGCTGGAGAGATGGAACAAATAGGAGTTGCTTTTAAACTTGTCACGAGTTCTGAATTGAGCTGGATGATGGCACTATTGTCTTCTGCAGAGCTGCTTTATGGCAAATGTGTTTCATAATTGACAAATTTTTGCAACATCAACACGGTTATTGAACTGGGCTGCGTTTGTGAGCCCAAGTTGAATGTGAAGACAACTGCTTACAATGCTTTTGGGAAATGCGGCTCCGAAATGAAGCAACTAACTCAAGCTAAATAACGACACCACTGTCTTCTGTAGAGCTGCTTAGTTCATCAATTATTAATCAAGATCAATTCAGCTATGTTCACTGTTATTGAACTGAACTGAACCAACACTGAACAGACTTGAGTTGAATAATGATACTTTTGTATTTTTCGAGCTGCTTATCTGCACAATTTGAATTTGCCTCATATTTAATGAAGTTTGCATCATTGACACTGTTATTTTGCTATTTGTTACTGTGAAGCTGCTGTGAAACAATCATAACTTGACAAACTTAACTTGACAAGTCATGTATGTTAAAGAGATAGATCACCCAAAAAAGAAAATTAGCCCATGATTTACTCACCCTCAAGTCATCCTAGGTGTATATGACATTCTGCTTTCAGACGAATAAAATCAAATAAAAAGAGTTATATTCAAAAAATTTCCTGGCTCTTCCAAGCATTATAATGGCATTGACTTGATGGGTCATTTTGAAGTCCATGAAAGTGCATCTATCCATCATATAACTGCTCCACATAGCTCTGGGGGGGTTAATAAAGGCCCTCTGAAGCAAAGTGGCACGTTTGTGTAAGAAAAATATCCATATTTAAAACTTTATAGACTAAAATAACTAGCTTCCGGCGGTCAGCGGTACACAAGTTGACTTGCTCTAAAAGAATAACCCCTGACGCGATGTACAGGAGCATCGCAAGCTTTGACGCCTCTCGTGGATAGGGCTGGGCAACAAACTCAAGCCCCTCTTCTCTTCTATCGAAATCCTCTGCCATTTCTCTTTAAAAATTCTCGTTTTAGACTCTAATTCATGACCGGTGTTTTGTTTTGCTCTATCCTCTGCGCTTCTGCGTTCGTCAATACGCATGCGTCAAGGGTTCAAGGGTCAAGGGTTACTCTTTCGCTGTAAGTCGACTTGCGTACTGCTGACCGCTAGTTATTTTAGTTCAGAAAGATTTAAATGGTTTTTTTACACTAACGCGCCACATTGCTTCAGAAGGTCTTTATTAACCCCTGGGAGCTGTGTGGAGCAGTTATATGATGGATAGATGCACTTTTATGGACTTCAAAAATGACCCATCAAGTCAATGCCATTATAATGCTTGGAAGAGCCAGGACATTTCAAATATAACTCCGATTTTATTCGTCTGAAAGAAGAATGTCATATACACCTTGGATGACTTGAGGGTGAGTAAAACATGGGCTAATTTTCATTTTTAAAATGAAAATTCTGTCATCTTTTACTCACCCTCAAGTCGTTCCAAACCTGTATGAGTTTCTTTGTTCTGCTGAACACAAAAATATATTTTGAAGAATGTTTGTAACCAAGCAGAGAGAGCAACCAATGACTACCATAGTATTATTTTCCCTACTATGGTAGTCAATGGTTGCTCTCTCTGCTTGATTACAAACATTCTTCAAAACATCTTTTGTGTTCAGCAGAACAAAGAAACTCATACAGGTGTGGAATAACTTGAGGGTGAGTAAATTATGACAGAATTTTCATATTTGGGTGAACTATCCCTTTAAATCAAGTCACCTTTATCGTTTTAAAGCAGCTTTACAATGACAAACAGGAAAATAACAGAATCAATGATGCAAACAGAATTAAATGCTGCTGTAAAACAACAACAACAACAACAACAAAGACAGTCATTAAAGTGTCATTATTCAGCTCAAGTCAGTTCAGTGTTGATTTAGTTTGGTTAATGAAACAAATTGTGAAACAAAGTTGAATCAGCTAAAATGCTACATTTAAGACATTCCGCAACTCACTATGATGCCATAATGTTTACGATGCAACAGCTGGGAATAAATCAGCTTTTTCTGTCCTTTATTCTTTTTTTCCCTACTCTTCCTTCTTTTCTCTGGCTCTCTCTTTCCCTATGTGCAAGGCTGTAGTCAGCTCTCTGCAGTATTGATTTGTGGTGCTGGGTGATTTGGCTACTTGCTCTAACACTATGAGCGTGTCCTCATGTGCCTTTGCTTATGTAACAGCGCGGGACTCTTTCTCTGCTGAATGCTGATTAACTGTCTGGAGCTTTAGGACTCCCAGCATTCACCCTGCCACAGATGCCAACGACACTGCAGAGGCCCGAGAGCTGCGCTTCACTTCGCACGCCTGCATATGCGCACACACTCTCACGCCCTGGGAGGGTTCATCAAGTTCACAGTCCTTGATTTTGGCATTAGCCCCCTCTTCTGACGGTTGTTGGTATGGCATTAACAATCCCTAGAGGCATTATGACATCATTGGGGGCAGGTGCATATTTGATGTATGCTATACAACCTGAGCTGATCTGCAACTTGTTGTTAGTTAGTGGAAGGTTGGATTAGAAACCCATTTCTACACTATCAGTCAAAAGTTTTAAGTTTGAAAAAAAGTCTATTATGATCACAGAGGCTGAATTATTTTATAAAAAATACAGTAAAAACTGTCATATTGTGAAATATGATTGCGATTTAATATTTTCTTATTTATTATATTTTAAAATGTAATTAATTCCTGTGATGGCAAAACAGAATTTTCAGCATCATTACTCCAGTCTTCAGCATCAAATGATTTTCAGAAATCCTTCTAATATGCTGATTTGCGCCTCAATTATTAATAGGGGTTCTTATTATAATCAATGCTTAATATTTTTCGTTGATAGAAAGTAAAAAAAACAGCATTTGTTTGAAAGAGAAATATTGATATATTGAAATATTGATATTGAAATATTGAAACATTATAAATGTCTTTCATGCATCCTTGCTGACCAAAAATATTTCAGAATAGAAAACAGTTATTTTAAATTGTAATAATATTTCCCAATATGTCTGTTTTTACTGTATTTTTCATCAAATAAATGCCTTTATGACCATAAGAGACCTAAATTAAGAATTAAGTAACCTTAATTATTCCAAACTTTTGACTGTACATTTTATACACTCCGTGAACAAGATGATTCATAATTTTGGTTCAAGACTAAGAGATTCATTCATAAAGTAAAAGAGGGAATAAAAAGGCTAAAATTAGGTTATGGAAAGGTTCTCATCACACTTACTTTCTCCTCGAGTGTCTCCTTCCTATCCAGCATCTCTCGCAGAGTCTGTAGTATCTTCATACACAACTTCTCCTCTTTCTCCATCAGTTTCTTGGTGTGTTTGATAAGCCTGAGAGAAAATATAGTATCATATTTAATACTAACCTTGCAATATAAATCAGGAATACCAAACTGCCCACCTGACCATCAACTACAACTGTTTTATAACTATGAATTTAACTGTAATAACTACAATTTCAGAGTTCGACTAATTTGACCTCATACCTAGCATATTATTTTTCATGGTTAGTGGAGTAATGATTTATATATTCCTAGATTGCACAGGTAATAGCCCCATTAAATACTAAAACTAAATACATGACAAACATAATTATTTAAATATGTAAGGGCTGAAAGTACACTACTGATCAAAAGTTTGGGGTTGGTAAGATTTTAAAAAAAAATTCAAATAAGCCTCTTATTCTCACCAAGGCTGCATTTATTTGATCAAAAATACAGTAAAAACAATAACATTGAGAAATATTACATTTTACATTTGTTTTCTATTTAAATATACACTATATTGTCAGAAGTTTTGGGATGTCTGCCTTTACATGCACATGAACTTTAATGACATCCCATTCTTAATCCGTAGGGTTTATTATGGAGTTGGCCCACTCTTTGCAGCTATAACTTGGGAAGGCTTTCCACAAGGTTTAGGAGTGTGTTTATGAGAATTTTTAACATTCTTCTAGGAGCACATTTGTGAGGTCAGGCATTGACCTGCCAGACATAGAAGCTTGAGTACTCCAGAGAACACTGCTCTAAAGTCCATTGATGGCGTGCTTTACACCACTGCATCCCACGCTTTGCATTGCACTTGGTGATGTAAGACTTGGATGCAGCTGCTCGGCCATGGAAAGCCATTCCATGAAGCTCTCTACTCACTGTTCTTGAGCTAATCTGAAGGCCACACAAAGTTTGGAGGTCTGTAGCTATTGGCTCTGCAGAAAGATTCCGACTTCTGCGCACTATACGCCTCAGAATGCGCTGACACCGCTCTGTGATTTTACAAGGCTTACCACTTCGTGGCTGAGTTGCTGTTGTTCCAAATTGCTTCCACTCTGTTTAGTAGTGAGGAAATTTCACGAATGGACTTATTGCACAGGTGGCAACATATCACAGTACCACGCTTGAATTCACTGAGCTCCTGAGAGCGACCCATTCTTTCACAAATGTTTGTAGAAGCAGTCTGCATGCCTAGGTGCTTGATTTTATACACCTGTGGCCATGGAAGTGATTGGAACACCTGAATTCAATGATTTGGAGGTGTGTCCCAATACTTTTGGCAATATAGTGTATTTTAAAATGTAAGAAACATTTATTATTATTAATGTTGAAAACAGTTGTGCTGCTTGATAGATTTGTGGAAACTGCGATACATTTCTTTTCAGGATTTTTTTGTAACAATGTACAAGTCTTTACTATCTCTTTTGATCCTTGCTGAATTAAATATTAATATCTTTAAAAAAATAAAATAAAATGTTACTTACCCCAAAACTTTTGAACAGTAGTTTACATCAATCCACATAATTTATATCTGTCAATAAAATCAATTGATTTGCAGGCCAGATTTGAGGAAAAACGAATAACATTTAAGGCGTATATAAAGTTATCACATATCAGTGACTGCATTCAAGTATTTGAATTGTTTTTGCACAGCAAATTTCCAAGAGTCACGTAATTTCAATGAATGAAATGCCCAAAAATCTGCGACACATGTACATGACTACAAAACAGGAAATGTGTTTTATGTCTTAGGCGTTGAAACGTATATAAGCGCACCTCTAACACAGACCTGCTGTGATTTTAGAGGTATATCTTGCTCAGACACAGATAATTGCTTATATAAGGCACTCAGAACCCCAGGCACATGCACAACAAATACATTTTATAGCTCATATATGATGTTGCTGGTATACTAAATCACAACAGAACCAGGTCTGACACTAATATAGAAATATAGCAGAAATTCTCAGTGATCTATAATGTCATACCAATACCTACGGCTATTTTTAACACTGCCACTGGACCTGTTTAATATATTCATTGCGGATGACGCACAGCTTTAATGTGTTTGATGTGGGTGCGTGTCTCACTTAGACATGAAGGCTCCATCCTCACTGCGGAGCTGAGCAGACTCAGGAAACAGCATCTCTGGGCTGTGCAACACGTCTACTAATACAGAGAACTCTGCTTGTACCCGTGGGCTAAACTGCTCCTCAAGATATGCAACAACTCCCTGAAACACATAACATCAAATCAAAAATCATAGACAAAAGGCTTTTAACATACACAAGTAATATTACTGTTATAATTAGCAGGTTAGTTTTCACAGGGGTTTTCAATCTTTTAGATGCCATGGACCACCAAATATGATATTGCTGTGCTGTATTTTTTTTTTAAACCAATGTATTTATTTTAATCAATGCTTTTTTTTATTCCAGTTATTTCGTTTAATCTTATTTAACTATTTTTATTTGGTATTTAACTTATTTATTTGGTAACAATTTAGCTTGGGCATCAATTCTCACTATGAACTAGTTGCTTATTAGCTTGCATATTACTAGCATATTGGCTGTTTATTAATACTTATAAAGCACATATTACTGCTTTATTCTGCATCCTTTAATCCTACCCCATACCTATACTTAACCACTACAACAACTACCTTACTGACTATTAATAAGCAGTAAATTAGGAGTTAAGTGAGGCAAAAGTCATAGTTAATAGTGAATATGTTCCCCAAACTAAAGTGTGACCCATGTTGACTTTTCCACGGACTCCCCTAACACTCCCTTCGGCCCCAAGTTTAAAAAGAAACCCTGGGTTAGCAATGAGGATGTGCAATGAGGTGTATTATGATTTTTTTAAATAATGGATTTCAGGATTACCATACTTTTTCCTGTCATTGTTGACAGAGGAAAAAACACAGATAAGCCGCATCGATCTAGGTCACATTTTATTATTAATCAGAATTAATAAAAAATACCTGTAAATAAAACCTTTACAAACATTAAACATTATTTCCCTTCACTCCACAACAAATCCTTTAAATTTACCGGTATTCAGAACAGAACAGGAAAGAAAAACATATAAAATAATCTAAAATATATATGGCATTCCTTATTATCAACATTTAATATAAACGCAAAGCCTATACTGATTTATTTAAAGCGTGAAAAAAAATTATGGACATTTGAGAAATGCATTATACAAATAGATTTGTACCTCATTTCTCAAATGTGTGCACTTAAAGGGTTAGTTCACCCAAAAATGAAAATTCTGTCATTAATTACTCACCCTCATGTCGTTGGACACCCGTAAGACCTCCGTTCATATTCGGAACACAAATGAAGATATTTTAGTTGAAAGCTGATGGCTGAGAAAGGCTTCACACAGGCCTCCATTGGCATTCAGTACATTGACACTTCCAAGATCCATGAAAGGCACTTAAAACGTCGTTACAAAGTCTATCTCACCACAGTGGCTCTACAATAATCATACAATGCGACGACAATAGTTTTTGTGCGCAAAAAAAAATCAAAATAACACCTTTATCCAACTTGTTCTTGTCTTCCGTGTGCGCCTCCACGACGCATGCGCGAGAATATGACGTAGCGCCGGTGTTCGGGAATCGATGAAATACACACTTAAGCCCCATTTTGAGAACTACGCCGAGACCTAAAGCACGATCAATGTAGAATCCAACAGCTTAGACACGCGCGTCTTCCTCTGCTCGTAAACAAATCGCTTCTGGGTCATATGTCCGAACGCCGGATCTGCGTCATATTCTCGCGCATGCGTCGTGGAGGCATACACGGAAGTCGAGAACAAGTTGGATAAAGGTGTTATTTTGATTTTTTTTTGCGCACAAAAACTATTGTCGTCGCATTGTATGATTATTGTAGAGCCACTGTGGTGAGATAGACTTTGTAACGACGTTTTAAGTGCCTTTCATGGATCTTGGAAGTGTCAATGTACTGAATGCCAATGGAGGCCTGTGTGAAGCCTTTCTCAGCCATCAGCTTTCAACTAAAATATCTTCATTTGTGTTCCGAATATGAACGGAGGACTTACGGGTGTCCAACGACATGAGGGTGAGTAATTAATGACAGAATTTTCATTTTTGGGTGAACTAACCCTTTAAGTCGCACGTTTCAGATGCTAAAATAACGTGACTTGTATTCCGGTATTTGATTCTGATTGGTCAGTTGCCTTGAGAAAACTTTACAGATGAGGTTGTATAACGGTGACAGTTTTGGATTTGAAGGTGATGTTACCTGTAGTTTCTCAATGATCTTGTAATCATGGGCCCCAAAGGGCTCCTTGCGGGGACGGCCGCGGGTTGACAGCTTCCAGTCCTTCACCGCACGCTGCACCATGCTGGTGTGTGTCTTCAGCGACAGGGCGTTGACTTGACCATCCAGGTCCACTGGAATGGCGATGGCCCGACTCTTGGCTGGGAAGGGTTAGGAGGAGGACAGCGCCGTTTACAAATGTACACATTTCCAGACAACAATACATAAATGATAAAACCTTTAAGCATTCTCTTAAATTTAACATCTGAGGGAAACGCATCAAAAACATGTTAAACGTATTCAAAATCTCAAACACTGATGGCAAACATCCTTTGATTTTTGGGTTTTTATTTTTATAGTATGATTTCGATTTTTTAAGGCAAGAGTACAATTGTGTGACTATTTCCAAGGATACATTACTGGTATTCATACAAAATGTATTTAGTTTGCAGGTTGAATGCTTTTTGAGAGTATGTGAACACAAGGTTTAGAAATATACCAAGTGAAATATTGAGACCTGACTATCCAGAATTAACTACTTAAAGGGTTGGTTCACCCAAAAATTTAAATTCTGTCATTAATTACTTACCCTCATGTCGTTCGACACCCGTAAGACCTTCGTTCATCTTCGGAACACAAATGAAGATATTTTAGTTGAAATCTGATGGCTCTGAAAGGCCTCCATTGGCACAATGCACGGTACACTCTCAAGACCCTTACAAGGTACTAAAGACGTCGTTACAAAGTCCATCTCACTACAGTGGTTCTACAATAACTTTATGGAGTGACGAGAATAGTTTTTGTGCGCAAAAAAACCCTAAATAACGACTTATATAGTGATGACGATTTCAAAACACGGCATCATGAAGCTTCGAAGCGTTATGAATCAGCAGTTTGGATTGCCAAATTTCAGCAGTTTGGCGGTTTGACACGCGATCCGAATCATGATTCGACTCACTTCATGATGCCATGTTTTGAAATCGTCATCACTATATAAGTCGTTATTTAGGGTTTTTTTGCCCACAAAAACTATTCTCGTCACTCCATAAAGTTATTGTAGAACCACTGTAGTGAGATGGACTTTGTAACGTCGTCTTTAGTACCTTTTAAGGGTCTTGAGAGTGTACCGTGCATTGTGCTAATGGAGGCCTTTCAGAGCCATCAGATTTCAACTAAAATATCTTCATTTGTGTTCTGAAGATGAACGGAGGTCTTACGGGTGTCGAACGACATGAGGGTAAGTAATTAATGACAGAATTTTCATTTTTGGGTGAACTAACCCTTTAACCCAAGGTGAAGTATGTAAAGTAAACATGGAACAAGATAATACATTACTTAACCTAGGTTTT